>NC_092507.1:77084113-77179113 GCF_047511675.1 Marmota flaviventris
AAATCAATAAAAGAATTAAACTTTTATAAATTGCATTTTGACAAGTATCAGATACCGTTAAGCTTTGATATTATGAATTCCTTGGAGGTGATGCAAACAAGAAGGGCCGCAGTTAGAGATCCAAACAATCAAAGAGGCTTGTTAACATGCGCTGTCAAATGCATCAGTGCTATTAATTACTACAAATTAATGTGACTCTCTCTTCCTCTGGTGATTGGAATAATAATCAGCCAGATTTGTGGAATGAGCACAGAGAACATATGCAACCCTGCCAAAAATAATAAGTTTAAAAAACAGTAGACATTTACAATCTTTGTGTTCAAAGACTGGATGGTTTTGTTGTTGCCAGTTGTGACCTCACTTTACCCCATCTTCCTGATTCCTGGGATCTTCTTCATGTGCTTTTCCCTGTGTGATGGCAGAAGGAGGCATCATGCTCTTGCCAATGATTATTGGAGCATAAAATAAAATCTTTATTGTGCTTCATTGAGGTGTGGGGGGAGTATGGCCCTATTCAAAGTGGTGGTTTTCTAGGAAATGAACCCAAATGCTGGAAGTCCCATAATTTAGCTACTTCCTAGCATGAAAACTTTTTGCAGTAGGGTTGAGAATTAAAATTACATGATGCTTTCTCTCTAGCAGTGCAGTAAGTAGGACTTGTGGGGAAAATAGGAACCCTAATTATTTCTAGTAAGGATTCTAGGTGCCCAGAATGATTCTAATAGAAGAATTTCCCCCAACATTATGTGTTATTCTACATCTACAAACGACCATTACCAGAATCCCCCTTCAGTTACACATTTTAAAGTAGAATGTGATTTTCTTCTTAACAGCTAGATGAATTGTGATTCTAGATCCCACCCCTACCCACTGAAATGCCACAACAGAGAAGAGCTAAACAAATAGTTGTGTCATTAAATGTACCAATTTATTTTCTAAAAAAATATAAAATGCAAACATTATAAATTAATTAGTAATAGCATACACCTTTGTGCTTTTTAACACATAATATATATTTTTTTCTGGCTTAGTTTACTTCCTTGGACATTTAAAAACCCTCTTCTCAAAGTCTCCTTCTGCCTTCTTCTTTTCATCTTTCTGAACCAACAGCATGTTTTTTTTGTTGTTGTTGTTGTTGTTTTTATGTCTGAGGAGCTTCCAAATGTTTGTATTACATTTCTACATTGATTGAAAAATGAAGTTTAGCCACAGAAAATGAGAATTTATCTTCGAGGAGAGTGGGTGTTCTTTTCTGTGGTAAGGATAAGTACCCCAAAACATGAACTTTTAACATTCTTTCAGCTGACAGGGGTACAGGATGGAGGTGGGGGTGGCAGAAAATAAATTATCTCTTGCAGTTGGAAATAGGATTACATTTTGGAATAACATACTGTCTCTGCCTATTATTTTGGAATGACCCACAGCTCTAGAAAATTATTATTTGCTAATTGTGTTAGTAGGCTGTGTATTAATTGTGTAGGCTGAATTAATTGAAGGGGCATAGAAACCTTAATAATACACCTCCTAAGTTGTAGTTAGGAATGGTGCCAGGTGTGTACAGTGTTTGGACTAATTATTTGATTTTTACTATTGACTATATCTAAGTGTGTTTTTAACACAGAGAGGAATTATCTTGACACCATCTGGTAGCAGTTTTTCACATCTGACAAAATTTAAAACTCAGTTTGAAGCTTGGCCAGTGATAAATATACTTAGGATTCCATGTGACCTGGTCAACCTCTGATGTGCCTAATCTATTACCCAGGAACCACAATTCTTATGATAGATAGAACATTTGTTTGAACAGTGACAAGGAAGTTTGGAATGATCCCCCCTCCCCTTTTTCACTGTCAAGGAATGGAGCCTGACACTAAGTCTGGATTTAAGTTAAGTTTTCCTTCTCAAGAGCTTCTCAAAAAAACAAAGAGAAACAGGGGAATAAATACTTACAAAGCCTCCACAGAAATGTCTGGTAAAATGGGGTTCTAATGATTCACTTTCCTACCCTATGTACTTACTCAAGAAATGCAACAGGAATTTATTGTTGGAAATTTGTATAATCATTTTTTCTCTGATTACTTGGCAAGATGCTTTGCATGAGCTTGAGTCTCACTATTTTAGAATCCTGGCTTTATTGCAAGCATGCTTCATTTCCTCCAAATGTCTTTATGGGTTTGAAGGTGCTACTCAAGCTTCGTCACTTATTTTTAACAATATAATTTTCTAAGAGTGGAACACTTCACTAAGCCTGACATGTGATATGTAAGCACATATTGACCATTCACTCTTACTTTAATGCTTCCTGGCAGCAGCAGTACATCAGGCAGAGTTCAGACAACACGTTTGTCTGGAGTTCCGTATCCATTCAAATCATATTTGTCAGCTCTCAATTTTTAATACTTTTTTATTTTTAATAAAATCCAAGTTAATAAATGCCCTATAAAATTGACAACATCTCTTGATGTGAACAACCCACATTTTAAGTGGGAAAAAAAGGAGCTACAGTGCCCCTGTATATATAATATATAACATATAATAATGTAATTATCCTTTTCTGGAAAGTTAAGGTACAACACATTTGCATTTAATTCATTTTTTTCACTATGATTTTGAAGGCCTTCATTTGCCAATGTGCACATGTATGGTTATGAGTGTGTGTATTTTCATTTGTGAGGGAATATTTCTGGCCAGTCCCACACCTCCTCATTTCCACTTTGCCTTCCTCTACATTTTTCTCCATTTGGAACCTGTAAATATTTTTCACTTTGGACTGCTACCTTAATTCACAAATTATTATTATTAATTTGATGATAATCAAGTTTGTGAATTCTCACCAATTTTATATGTGCTAGAATTTAAGAACTTTTATCCAAAAATCCTTTCCTTTAAAAAAGGAGTGGTAGTAGCGAAGGTAAGGGTATTCAAAATTTCACATACAAGTAGAAATATAGATATATTTTCAAAGACACATTTATTCACATACATGTATACCAATATAATCTATGACTGTTGATTCTCAGGAAATATGTCATCATTTGAGAAGTGAGTTATCTCTTTTTACTTTACTCTGAAGAAAATGGCAGATGAATGCTCAGCTTGTTGGTTATTCTTCACCACGTGGAATGATAGATGAACAGACACTTTAATTTAGCCCCTTTGTGTTTGCACATAGTTGGAGAATTTTGTTTTTTATGATAGTGTTCCCTATACAATGAAGCTCCATATACTTGGTTCAACTTATAATGAGACAAATTGCAAATACGAGTGTTGATGTTTTTCTCTATTTATGACACTGCAAATTGCCCCAAGAAGACATTTGTAGGAGAAACATAGAATGTTTCATAGATGGATTAGTAACTAATGAAACACACACACACACACACACACACACACACACACACACACTGGTATTGATTTCAATCCATATGATAGTTGTTAAAATTGACCATAGCTCTTCTCCATATGACAATTTTGTGATTTGGGGGTGGAATAACACTTTTAGTCCATTTTATTATTCTTGTAGTAGCTTCTTAGGCAAGGGAGTTAGAACTGGTTGTTACTGCTGAACTTGATTTATATTTTTATGGTTATTATTTTTATATTGGTAAACATAATAACAAATGTTTATTCTCTAAAAAATACAGCACATTTCATAATTACATCAAAGGCTAAATTTTGTGGACACATCCCAAATATAATCTTGTGTTATTCAGCAATTATTTTTTTTAGCTGTATGAGAAGTTTTTTAAAAAATATTTATTTTTTAGTTGTAGTTGGACACAATACCTTTATTTTATTCATTTATTTTTATGTGGTGCTGAGGATTGAACTCAGGGTCTCGCACGTGCACTCTACTACTGAGCCACAACCCCAGCCCCATGAGAAGTTTTTATGATCTGACCTTTTAATGACCCAAATTGTACAACTCAGGACCCAAATTTATTAGCTACTAACATTTCTAATCAAAGATATAACCATCACATTCCTGGCTCTTGGAAGTAGGCCTCTTTATCTTACCTACCTACTTGCTCTGGTTTGGGATTTAATAAATTCTGTCCTGCTCATTAACAATACAAATTTTGGCGAATCCATTCAGTCACAAAAAGTACAAACAATAGACCATCTTTACAGACTTTCTTTGTTTAGTAATACAGTTAAGCCTCAATGGTGTGAATGTTCCTTCCCTCTTTCTATTCAGAAATGCAAACAATTCTGGCATGTTGTATATAGTTCTTTTTCAACAAATGGGGAAAAAATAGTGCAATAATGATCTATTATTAGATCATTTGGAAAAGGCTACATTGACTTCAGAAGATCTTGGGCAAGTCATTAACTTAGTGGAATTTTGTTTTCATATTAGAAAAAAGTATAACATTAGTACATATTCATCCCACAAATGTGTCAGGACCTGTTATATTCTTAAAGGTATGATACAATACAGGTTAGGCTGATTTCCCATACTTTAAAGACTAGAGAAAATAGGCCAGGTGCAGTGGCACATGCTTATAATCCCAGTGGCTGAGGAGGCTAAGATAGGAAGATCGAGAGTTCAAAGCCAGCCTCAGCAAAAGCAAGGTGCTAAGCAAGTCAGTGAGATCCTGTCTCTAAATAAAATACAAAACAGGGCTGGGGATGTGGCTCAGTGGTCGAGCGCCTCTGAGTTCAATCCCTGATATGCCCCCCCCCCTCCAAAAAAAGACTAGAGAAAATAGAAGACGATAAATATATTACAAGGAAGTTGATAAGTATAATGATTGTGTTAGTACAGAAGGCCAAGAGAACACAGAGGAGGGGAATCCTAATTCAACCAGTGATGCACGTTGGGTTAGGGGATCTTTCCTGAAGAAAGGTATGCCTTAAGGCAGGAGCCAAGGAATGAGAAGAAATTGACTAGAGAAAGAGAGATGAAGGAAAAAGATGAGAAGAGAATGTTCTGGGCAGTAAGACAGGCAGGACCTATAAAAGTCTTCTAAAAAAAAATCAAAAGATGAAAGTCATTTATATTGCCTGATCATAGAGTTTGAGAGGAGACTCCATATATTAGATAAAAAAAGAACTCTCTAATCTTAGAGTATAATTGTGTGAATTCTTGGTACTACCAGCTTTTATTGTGTAAATTTGATTTATGAGTAGTGATGGCCTTGGATATATGTATATGCCCATATTTGCTACACAGATGTCTGTTTGATTCAGTAGCTTTAAAGGCTAATCTGTACCATTGTATAGAGAAAAATCAAAGGGATTTCAAATAAATTTTGTTTGTGTTTGCTGATCTCTCATATCTCTATAGCCTGAAACCATTATAAAGCCCTTCCAAATACATTAACTCATTCAATCCTCAGAACAGTTTTATGAGGTACAAATCTAAGTGTCAAACCTCAGGATTACATAGTTTCAAAGTCTCAGTAACATAAAAGCAATAGTTGACATATTCTGAAAAGGTAAACCTAAATCTGGCATCCAACCTGGAGTCAGCTTTTAAGAAAAATCATAGGAATTAAAGACTTTTGACTCTATTTTTCAAATTATAAATAGAATTTAAAACAATAATTTGGTTATCTGTTCCATTTTTTTCCACTTCGTAGGTTTTGTATATCTGAGCGTTGAAATCTTTTCTCCATTCCTAAAACAGAAAAGCCTTTCAGCCTTTGCTGGAATGCTGAGCTATAAGGATGTGAGCTGCCATATACTAATATAAGATCTGCCATCCAATAATTTACCTCTGATAATTGGTCCCAGTTCTTTGCTTCATCAGCACAAGTATTCTTATTTCTTCTACAGCTTCTCCTATGAAATGTGAAATAGTTTCCAGGTTCCTCACAATACAGTGAGTGGCTAAAAGCTCAAATCTGCATCAGAACCTTAGTCACTCACTGTGTGACCTTTTGCAACTCAAAACTTCCTTTTTCCCTCCCTCCCTCCCTCTCTTCCTCTCTCTCTCTCTCTCTCTCTCTCTCTCTCTCTCTCTCTCTCTCTCTTTCTTTCTTTCTTTCTTTTTCTCTTTATTTGGTACTAGAGATTGAACCCAGAGGTGCTTAACCACTGAGATACAAACCCTGTCCATGTAAATTTTTAGTTTGAGACAGGGTCTCACTAAGTTGCTTAGGGCCTCACTAAATTGCTGAAGCTGGCCTTGAACTTCAGATCCTCCTTCCTCAGCCTCCTGAGTCACTAGGATTACAGGCATGTACCACCACACCCGGGGTTTTGTTGTTTGTTTTGAAGTTCTAGAGATGGAACGCAGAGCTTTAGGCATGCTAGGTAAGTACTCTATCACTGAGCTACATTCTTAGTCTGCAATTTAATCTTTCTAATCCTCAACTTGCTCAAAAATAGAATACTGTGAGAATTAAAGGTAACAATCCATGCAACAGACTTAGCACAGGGCTCAGTAAGTTATTTTTTACAAATTATTTTTTATTACTATTAATAATTCTGGCCACCCTCCTGAACACACTCTAGTTTGCCAATGTGCCTCTTAAAATTCAGCCCTCAAATTCAGACAAAATATTTCAGATGTAAGCCATATGTTTAGTAATTAATGAATATGATTAATGTTCCCCTAAGGCTTGGCAGAAAAGAACAGCTTTTTCAATACAATAAACAAACCATATGCATAAATACTATGATTAGATTCATATATGTAAATAGAGACATGATTTTCTAACTTTAAGGAAGTGATTTTAAGGACTTGCTTCCTAAGGTGATATAAGACCAGGTGGCTTGACTAGTACTTATAAAGCCACAAGAGTTCTTATACCAAATCTAAGTAAAAGACTTGTTCCTATCACGAGGGCCCTTCCCTCTCCAACTGTAGGTGTCCCTCAGCATCAAAATTGAGTGCTGGGACCTAGAAGGGAGAATACTGGGGAGGGGAGGAATCTGTAATCTCATTATCAATAGCTGGTATATTGTTGCCACAGTGCCTACTGTTTTAATATTACGGCACACTAGGCTGTTTTTCAAATACATTGTCATCAGCCTGGAATTACCTATTGAAAAAATTCATAGGTCCTGCTATATTGTCATGATGATGTCTTATATTCTAAAACCTTTTTCTTTACTCAGGTAGGAGCCAAAACAAACAAACAAAAATCAATAACTTCCCTGTTTCCTACTCACCTTCTTCCATTTCCTCTTGAAAGTGAAATAGTGCCGCAGTCCGGCTGCAGCAAAATAACCGGGGGGTGACGAACAACTTGTGTACATTGATACAGCAGGAGTAGGAGCCGTTTATTGCAGGACAGGAGCAGTATTTATACATTCCACAGAGCTTATCTAATTAGCATAAACTAGATACATCAGTCAACCAATCAGGAATCTCTACACTTAATGACTCGCTTTTGTTACTTCTCAAACCACTCCCTCTGGCATTTTGCCAGGCACCATCCAGACTTGTTTACGAACTCTAACATTCCCCTGACTAAATGCCAGGTGTTATTTTGACTTGTTTACAGACTCTAACATTTCCCCCTTTTGTTTAATTTAAATAACGACCATAGTGGTTTTTACAGAAACACCATAAATAACCTGCTACAAACAGAAAGGGAGGATACAAAATGCCACAATACCAAGCCAATTGATGGCTCCATGCAAGAAGCCCTTGGAAAAATTATACCAGCAATGACACTGTTAGCAAAGATACCGAGTTACAATTTGTTATAGATTACAGTTTGTTGTCTCAGTCCAGGTAAAGCAGTGTCTCAACAGATCAACTCACAGTCCAGGTAAATCACAGTCCAGGTAAGTTCTGCAGGCAGTTAGCTTAAATCACAGTCCAGGTAAGTTCTGCAGGCAGCTAGCTAGATCTGAAGTTTTGTCCGGTTCTCAGCCGAAGTCTCGTCCGGTTTTCAGCAACACTGGAAATTCTTCCACCTTGGTCTTTACTGGCACTGGGACGAAGGCAGGAACTCCGGATGGCTAAAGAAAATCCTGTAGCATTCTACTAAGAAAACAACCTTCTGAACAATTTAGTACATTATCTCAAGGTTTTTTTTGCATTTGAAATAAGCATTAATAGTGCTCATTACTCATCAGCTTCCAGGTGTGGGAGAACCATTGTAGCTTAGTTATTGGCATTGAAAATGAGCAAACATCAGGGACGCCAGTAGCGTCTTTTGCCAGCTGTAGCGTCCTGGGCAGCCCCAGATGGCCCTGGGGAGTGTCCCGGACTCAAACTGCTACTGGGCACAGGGAGCAAGAGCCTGCTAGACTGTGCCTCCAGGTCAGGTCTAGATTTGGGCTCGCAGCAGTGGAAGAGCCAGCTCCCCGGCCAGGAGGCGGGGAAGGGCCAGTTGCCGCCGCCTCTTGGAAGATCCTTGCTGCGCTATGACTGGCTTGCACACTCGGCAGCCGCCTCTCCGCTTCACGCACCCTCCGGTAACGAAAAGTATTCAGTAATAGCCTTTTGCTGCAACTTTTTTCCTGATAATCTTTCTTCTTCTGAACTTTCTTTTTCTTTCTGACTAGAGTTCCTGGGCTTCCATCAACACATGCCTTAAATATTCTTGGTTCCATTGGGGTGCCTTCTTCCCTTAGTAATTTACTTCTCACCCCTTCCATATTTTCATCACAAAGACAATACAATACACTTAGACAAAACAAGACACAAACATACTGTATCAATCTTCTCCATTTTCTCGAAATGGTCATTTTTCCTCTCGCCCTATCTGCCTAGGGACGAGCAGATTGCCCCCGTCCTATCTATGGACGGGCAGCTTTTTTTTTGTCACTTACCCCCGAGTGTCCCGGGGCTCCCCGTACGGGCCACCATCTGCCGCAGTCCGGCTGCAGCAAAATAACCGGGGGGTGACGAACAACTTGTGTACATTGATACAGCAGGAGTAGGAGCCGTTTATTGCAGGACAGGAGCAGTATTTATACATTCCACAGAGCTTATCTAATTAGCATAAACTAGATACATCAGTCAACCAATCAGGAATCTCTACACTTAATGACTCGCTTTTGTTACTTCTCAAACCACTCCCTCTGGCATTTTGCCAGGCACCATCCAGACTTGTTTACGAACTCTAACATTCCCCTGACTAAATGCCAGGTGTTATTTTGACTTGTTTACAGACTCTAACATTTCTGCCGCAGTCCGGCTGCAGCAGAATAATCAGGGGGGTGACGAATAACTTCTGTAGCTTGATACATCAGGAGAGGGAGCCGTTTATTGCAGGACAGGAGCAGTATTTATACATTCCACAGAGCTTATCTAATTAGCATAAACTAGATACATCAGTCAACCAATCAGGAATCTCTACACTTAATGACTCGCTTTTGTTACTTCTCAAACCACTCCCTCTGGCATTTTGCCAGGCACCATCCAGACTTGTTTACGAACTCTAACATTCCCCTGACTAAATGCCAGGTGTTATTTTGACTTGTTTACAGACTCTAACAAAATAGATGCCTTCGCATATCCTCATGAGGTCTCACACACTTACAGGGATGGATTAGAGGAGACATCACATAGCTGGATGATTAGATGAATTCAGAAAGATAAAGGGGTGGAAGGAAAAATGGAAGGATGGATGATAGATGGATAAACTGATGGAGTGACAGAGGATGCTATGATGCACAGCATTTCAGGCTTGGTATCAGGACACTGGAGTTCCATTCTTCTCTCTACTTACTTGCCCATGACTTCACTTAGTTCTTTTTTAAAAATTTTATTTATTCTAATTAGTTATATATGACAGCAGAATGCAATTCAATCCATATTACACAAATAGAGCACAATTTTTCATGTCTCTGGTTGAGCACAAAGTAGAGTCACATCATTGGTGTTTTCATACATGTACTTAGAGTAATGATGTCCATCTCATTCCACTGTCTTTCCTACCCCTAACCTCCCTTCCCTTTCCTCCCCTCCCTCCCCTTTTCCCTATCTAAAGTTTGTCTCTTTTTCCCATGGTCCCTTATCCCCATTATGAATCAGTCTCCTTACATCAGAGAAGACATTCTGCATTTAGTTTTTTGGGATTGGCTTACTTCACTTAGCATTATATTCTCCAACTCCATCCATTTACCTGCAAATGCCATGATTTTATTCTCTTTTAATGCTGAGTAATATTCCATTGTGTATATATTCCACAGTTTCTTTATCTATTCATCTACTGAAGTGTATCTAAGTTGGATCCACAATTTAGTTATTGTGAATTGTGCTGCAGTAAACATTGATGTGGCTGTGTCCCTGTAGTATGCTGTTTTTAAGTCCTTTGGGTGTAAACTGAGGAGTGGGATAGCTGTGTCAAATGGTGGTTCCATTCCAAATTCACTTAGTTCTTTAATCTCCCTCAGAGTTCTTTAATCTCCCTCAGCTACTGCAATAAAAGAGAGGTGTTGCCAATCAGCAGGTCAGGCCCTCTTGATAGGTCTTGAACTTTGCATAACTTCTCCCTGTCCCATGGCTTGACAGGATTCTCAGTAGAAGGTGTGCCATTACTAGTCATGCCTTCCAATCATACTCTCAGAGATGTCCATGTTTCTGGTACATGAGAAGTGGTTTGGGAGATCTGAGACCAAATGACAGCTCCTGTCAGCTAAATTCTGTTTCATATGCATAAAGATAGCTTCTTACATTTTGCCCTTCATATTCTCTATGAACATAATCTTTGTGTGAAAACTACATTTGCTAAAGTCTGAGGAGCAGACCTGGTTTTGCAGCTACCTTTTTTTTTTAGTTGTTGATGTACCTTTATTTTATTTATTTATATGTGGTGCTGAGGATTGAACCCAGTGCCTCACACATGCTGAGCAAGTGATCTGCCACTAAGCCACAACTTCAGCCCCCTACCTGGGTTTTTTTTTTTTTTGCCCAATTGGAGGTGGCTCAAATCTTAGATAAAATGATGACATGAATATCTACTTATAACTCCAGACTTCCTTTTGCGGGATTTTGTTGTTTTGCTGCTATTTGTTTTGTTTCTTTTTTCTTCTTTAAAGAGACAGGGTCTAGCTATGCAGCCCAGGCTGGGCCTCCAACTTCAGGACTCAACTGATCCTCCTGCTTCAGCCTCCAGAGCAGCTGGGACTATAGGCACAATCCACAGTACCTACCCAATCTCCCTTTTGTGCGCTCTATCTTCCCACAGTGACAAGGGATCTTGTCACTATTAATTCCCAACTCTCTATAAAATAAAAGGAAGTCTAATAATTAGTATTTTTTAATTAGAGAAGCCTGGCTTTGCATCAAAGAACACTGGGCAAGGTGCTTAACTTCTCAGCCTCAATTTTCTTTTCCATAAAGTGAGGACAATTCTTGTACCTATCTTGCAGGATTGTTTAAAGGATTAAATGAAATGAAGTTTATAAATCATTTTTTCAGATACCATAATGCAGCACAAATAAGCATCACATAACTTTCAACATTTGGGTCAAATTCTACTCTCTAGAATATGCAAATAAGGCCCCATTTAGCCCCACAGAACACCAGAGAGAGAGAGGGAGAGAGAGAGAAGGGGTGGGGGTAGGCACCCTCTGGCTGACTCCACCTGGCATCAGGGCATACAGCTTGGTGAGCACAGCAAGAGCTAGATTTCAGCTTCATCTTGCCCCTCAACTGAGCACCTCTGAGCACAGCCTGAACAACCATCCTCTGTGTCTCAGCAGGCAGATTAAATATAATCCCTCATGCAAATCCTTTCATATTTTAAGACCTCTCAATTTCTCAACTCCCCTTTTTCTCTCCTCTCCAAACTAAACATTATCAATTGTGCAATGAGGACTGCCCCCTACTGAAATAATAGAACACTCAGTGATGCTTGCAGAAGTTGATGAACTTGAAGATAAATTATACCAACTAAAATTCATTCTTGGGGCAGGTAGAGGAAGTACTGGGGAGTGAAATTGATAAAAGTATGTTGTCTGTATATACCAATATGCCTCAATGAAAGCCACCATTTTGTATAAATATTATGCACTATCAAAAAAAAAAAGTCATCCACAATAAGGTGTAACCCTAATTGTACATTTGCCTTTTTAAAAATGTCACTGTAGAGGTTTGTCTTTTTTTTTTTTTTTTTCCTCCCTTTAGTACTAGGGATTGGATGCAGGACTTCACATATGGTAGGCAAGCACTCCATCGCTGAGCTACATCCCCAGTTCTTTTTATTTTTTATTTTGAGACAGAGTGTCATCAAGTTGCCTAGGCTGGCCTTGAATTTATGATTCTCTTACCTCCTGAGTGGTTGGGATTGCAGGTTTTTGGTGTTTTTTTTTTTTTTTTTTTTGACTGAGAATTGAACCCAGAAGTGCTTTTCCACTGAGCCACATCCCTGGCCCTTTTTGAGACAGGGTCTCACTAAATTGCTTAGGACCTCACTAAATTGCTGATGCTGGCCTGAACTTACAATCCTTGTGCCTCCTACTCCTGTGTTACTGGGAATATAGGCATATGCCACAACTCCCAGCCTGAGTTTGTTCCTAAAAATTGTTGCACACTGGGTTGGGGATGTGGCTCAAGCGGTTAGCACGCTCGCCTGGCATGCGTGCGGCCCGGGTTCCATCCTCAGCTCCACATACAAACAAAGATGTTGTGTCCACCGAACTAAAAAATAAATAAATATTAAAAATTCTCTCTCTCTCTCTCTCTCAAAAAAAAAAAAAAAGATTGTTGGACATTAATGAAAATGTAGGGAGAGGTGTGTGTGACCTGCTGAGTGTGAGAAAGGAGAAGTTGTGTGAAATCCTGACTTAGCCTGCCCAGCTGCACCTGAGAGCCTCTTTGTGTGGTCCTTAAGACTGATTTACCAGGGAGCTTAGGGACAAAGGTTGATTCTGCCCCTCCAGGCAGAGGACTCACTCGAACATTTGTGGGGCCCAAGGCAAAAGAACAAATGGCATCCCATAGATCATATGTCTAAATATTTAGAAATTATAAATAAAGCTAAAAACTGCTAAACAAAATATGTTCTATCTTCTTACCTTGACAAATAAATATTCATAATGACAAAATTGAGAAAATGTGTGTAAAACTGTTTTTATATGACTGACAGTCAGCAAAATATCAAAGATGACTGAATTAATTATTATTGTGCATGTCTGAATATTCTGTTGATGAGCTGATGATACTTGGATGAGTAATAAAGACATACATAATTCATTAGCTATTATATAATTATTATATAAAATTAATTTGTCTTGTCTTCATTTCAGCAAAATAGCTAATTATATTGGTATAACCAAGATTTTCATACATGTCATATTGACATAAATGACAATTACCAATATATCCTATGTCATTGTATACATATATGCAGGTATATGTAGTTAATTCATTTTAATTTGGAGAAACTTCACTCTAGTAAGTCAGGAACAACTGGTATTGTTGATTAAATCCTTAAATCAATACTTAAATTGGAACTAAGCCTCACACATGAATTTAACAAATATTCAAAAACTATAATACAGTCACATGTGACCAAGTGGCATTATCACAGAAAATAGCATGAATTATTTTAACATCAAATGCATTGCTATCATTTTTTTACATGAATACGTTAAAGGAATCTTTTAAAGATATTTAGTTACATAAAGTATTTCTTTCATTCTTATTTCAAATTTTCCATTGTTCGGTTATTATAAATAAAACAAAAATTATCAGAGCATTGATCAATTTATTCAAATCTTTCTTTAGTAAACACTGTATCCTGATCCACACTGACCAGAAAATGGTCTCTACTAAAATTAGAAATTATTGGGAATAATTTATACATAAATGATCTTCATATAGTCAAGTAAACATTTTCTTTTCCTTATTCTAATGTCCTTACATTTTTTTGGAATATTACTTTTATTGAATATTTTGGAACAAATATTTTGCAGTTTATTTAGATTTAGAGAAAATATTTTGCTACAATTTTTAAAAATTTTAATCCTCAGCCTGGGATATAGCTCAGTGGCAAAGCATTTACCTTGCATACATGAAGCCCTGGATTTGATTCCCAGTTCCCCCCAAAAAAGACAAAAAAATTTAATACTTTAAAAAGTAGTCAAACTGAGGCTTGCAGAATGTTTTGTTACGTTTTGGTAACATTATTAATAAGCAATAGCTTGTATCAAATAATTATGGATAGCATGAATTCCAAATTAATTTTCCTCTATAAATCTGACTCATGGTTTGAGATTCTTCTATTGTTTCAATTAACTCTGGTGATGTGCTTTGTTTTATTGGTTTTTAAATAAATTAAATTAACAACATTTAGATGGTGTTCCCATTGTATGTCTAAGGATGATTTTAAGGTCATCACTTTATTTTGTCAGAATATTTCTTCTTTGGAAGGATTTAGAAAATCTTTCATATAATTTTTGAATTACTATCAAAACAAACACTTGACACTATGTCTCTTAAGGAAATACTCAAGTTTGTGATATGACAAAACAAAAAAAAAATTGGTTGGTCGGTATTCTAGATGATAAATCTTTGTTTATCAACCATGGTGCCACCATTATCTCATAGACATTGCCCTCTAATAACTTTTAAATTGTTTAAATAAAGTTAAGTTTGCTTTTAATTTTAAAAGAGTTTAACTACATTTTTTTTAACTGAAACAATTTGTACTTCTAGCTTTCAGAGTTAACAATGTACAGAATAGATCTCATCATGCTTCCTGAAGGTTACATCTGGACTTACCTACACAATTTTAAGAATAATATGAAGTATTGTAAAATGTTCCTTTTCTATCCCCACACAACTATAGTGAATACTGTGCTAAAGTCCTGAGTATCTGTGGAACCTACTGAAACAAACAAACAAACAAAAAAAGCAGCAAGAAATGGATGCATGGTGCTTTTGGGAAATGATACCTTATTATGCAAAAATCTATAGCACTCATACTATCTGAGAGGGAGGATCTGACAAGTTAATTTGTCTTTTCCTTTACTTAAAAGTGCTTTTGCCACTCGAATCCTCCCCACACTCCCAGGCACTGTCTGTTCCTTACGTAGATGATGGAACAATCCACACACCTTTGTAGCTTCAGATGCTTTCAGAGGATAAAGGGCAAGAAACAAGGAGGCATTTTTCAGGTCTTGTACTATGTTTGTCACAAAAATAGGCCACCCTGTGTCAGTGCTGACCATCCATACTCAGTACCTTTAATACATATTTCTTGGGAGAATTTGTGATTTTGTGGAGCCCCAAAGGGCAAGAGTCCCAGTAATCTGCTCCTTGTCTCCCTGGAGGCCTAAATCTAGCCCACAGGGCCTATCTGTGTATTTACCAGACCATGTCTCCTTGGACCCTTCTTGCCTGAAGCAACCAGGTTTGGTCTCTTCATTTACCCTCTTTCTGCTCCAAGCCTTCTGGATATATCTTCTTTGTTTGAAGGGTTTTCGAAACTATATTGGACAAGATCTGTTGCTTTTGAATGACATTACATCTCCTTTTCAGATATCCTAGAATGGACCCCCTCCAGTTATAAACTTTCTGACAATAAATTTTGCCTTTCCATTAAGAAAAGTGTTGCTATAATTTATAGGCAAGCCTGTACACTACATAACTTCTGTATTAGAGAAGGACACAGATTCACCTGTTTTAGAATAAACTGTCCTTTCTGCTTCCCAGAGTCCAAGAATTGAGGACATTTTCCACAAACAGGATCTCTTGTTTCTTGGTTTTATCTTGGTTTTATTTTTGCTTTATTAAACTGTGGAGTGTACCGTTATGACATTCTGTCCTTTATGTCATGAATCCAGTGATCTCAATGAAGCTCTCAATCCTATGTAACGTTTCATAGGATCAGATGTACTTAATAACAAGAATAAGTGAGATAATTGTGAGGAAAATGATAAGAACAGAACTTGGCTCAAGGCAAGTGTTCGGTACATGTCAGCTTTTTTATTAGAATTATTATAATTGTGACATTAGATAGGGCTTTCCAGTTTCCAGTGCACTTCTACATAAGTTTTCTAGTATAATCCATTCTTGAAACCTTATGAGTTTTGCTGGATAAATATTCACCATGGGGCTGGGGATATAGCTCAGTTGGTAGTGTGCTTGCCTTGCATGCACAAGGCCCTGGGTTCAATCCCCAGCACCACACACACACACAAAAATTACCTTTGCACATGGTAAAATTGAAGGTCAGCTGAAGAAAACTACTAGAAGTCCCCACACTTGTACATTGCAGATTAGGAGCCAAGTTTTCAAATTCTTACTGACTAAATGGAAGCAGTGTCATCTTTTGCCCAAAACAATAAAATAACTTTTTCCTTCTTTTCATTAAAATAAGTACTTTGATATTCCCCACATAGAAAAACATCTTAAGCCTAATACACACATAACATTAACAATATCTCCAAAATCTAGTTATGGATTTTAATGTGATGATGTTGAAGTGTACAGATTCCAAGTTTCCTATTTACAGGAAGAGTGGATCAGAATTGTGAGTGTCATTCAAAGGTGATCCCCATCTAAGTAGAATGCACTTGGCAGTCAGAGGTCACATGGAAGTCCCCCAGATCAAAGCATAGCACATAGCTCAGAGCTTCTGGAGACTACTCTACTTTTCTGGCCTTCTCAATGATACATTTTCCCCACTATCTTCTCTGCATATCTGTTTTCTCTTCATTTTTGTGGAGATTCTCCTTAGAAGGATAGAAATGCATTTGTTCTAGCATTAGTCATTGCCTTTGTTTGTTCATTTTGTATTGCTGTAGCAAGATACCAGCAGTTGGGTATTTTGTAAGAATAGAGGGTTATTTGACTTATGATTCTGGCTGCTGGCAAGTCCAAACAGCATGACACTGGCATCTGCAGAGGGTTCCAAGTCACATCACAATATAGCAGAGAAGCAGAAAAGGAACAGGCTACAGGCACAAGGAGACAAGCACATGCAATAGCCTCTAATTAATTCTTCCTGAGTGAGTAGGTCCCACCTCTTAAATGTCCACCAACTCCCAATGCAACTGTATCAGAGAACAAGATCCCAGCACATGCACCTTTGGGGAACACACTCAAATCACTTTAAACTATAACATTCATGCAGTGACCCTTAGGCTCCCTTCACCCAACAGAGAACGTTTCCTTTATATGTCCATTTATGTCCCTTCTATTGCATTTATGGCCTCTGCTGCAACATTTAGCTTTACAGCGTACACATTTCTAACAACACTTTTTTCTTCTGTGTATTAGCCTTCACAATTAGAATTTCAGCAAATTAAGAACAAAGATTACATTCATACACAAAGAGATTCAATCACATTTGTCAACTGAGGGATTAAATGAACAATTCTTAATTTTTTTATACTCTTAAAAAGTATTGATACTCTTAAAGATATTTTATTAGGGTTATATTTATCAATATTTAACATTAGAAATTAAAACTAAGACAACTCTAAAATATTATTGCCAAACAACAGAAATGTACTTCTTGTTTCTACAAAGATGGGAAAACTTTATTTTAAAATAGCAATTAATTCATTAGAAGATTACTTAGCGCTTAGGAAGTGCAGTTATGTGTTGCTTAATAACATATCCTGTTGCTCCTAGAACCATGGTGAACAAAACGGCAAGAAATAAAATCAAGCGCAAGAGAAAATGAGGCAATAACAGACATGATGAACACAACATGGATGAAAATTTTTGTGGTGTAATGTGGCATAGTGTTTCATGGTAAACATTTTTTTTTATAAGTAGAAGGAATATATTCTAAAATAACAGTTCAAAGTATAGTATAGTAAATACATGAACATATTCATTTATTATCCTATCAAGCATTGTGTACCGTACGTCATTGTGAGTTCTCTGCTTTCATTAGTTTATACTAGCATCACCACAGATATGTGAGTAAGGCATTGGCCGATATTTTGACAGCTATGATGTCACTAGACAACAGGAACTTTTCAGCTCTGTTATAATCTTAGGGGACCACCCTCATGTATACTGCCATTGACTGAAACGTCATTATGCAGTACATGACTGTTTTTATATCCTAAATCTGCTACCTTAAAAAGTTGTAGAAAACACATGGTTACACAAGCATACATTCTGTAAGCTGTTAGAGAGTAACATTATCCCATTTGTAGCCTCTGGAAAACACTCTGCAGTCACAAGAGAATGAAAATGAAATGGGTAAATAACATCTCAGTAGTATTATAAAAATAGTTTTGGCCTTATAAGGTTGCTGTCTCCCATGGGTTCTCAGACTTGACTTTGAAATTAACTGGATTAAATTGTTATCTTGTTTAAACAGACAGAGATATTCCTTACTCAAGATTACTAGTGGAAGATTATATGGCAATTAGAAATCTATTTTCTTGAGATTGGCATTTGTATTAGTTATCTTGTGTATTCATTCTCTCTTTGCATTAGTCATCCAGTTACTCCTAAACTTAATGGTTTAAACCATAAACATTTATTGTCTCACAGTTCCTGTGGAGCAGGAATCTGGGTGCAGTTTGCCTGGCTACCCTGCTCAAGGTGTCTCACGAGGCTGCATTAAGATTTGGACTAGGGCTATAGTCTCATTTGAAGTCTCAACTTGCAGTAATCTGCTTCCAAGCCTGTTTGTATGGTTGTTGGCAGGATTCGGGTTCTCACGGATGATTGAGCAGGTAGCTCACAATGTGGGCTGGCTTCCCCAGAGCAGTGTCAGGTAAGTGACATTGCATCTGTTTTGTCATATTCTATTTGTTAGAAGCAAGTCAGTGAATCTAGCCCACACCCAAGGAGAGAGAGGGCTACCCAGGGTATGAACACCAAAGGGCTGAAAGTATCAAGTTTCTCTTGAGATGGCATCTACTCTGGTATCTCCTTGGTGAGGAAAGTGATGATTCATCAAATAAATGGATGACAAGTTCTTCCTATTGTTCTGTTCTATGTTCAATTTCCTATTGTGATAGCATCTAGAATTCCTGTAACCAATGAAGTAGCTTTATATTGGTAAAAAAGAGCCTATTGTGTTTTTAAAAAATTTTTATTTATATATGACAGCGGAATGTATTACAATTCTTATTACACATATAGAGCACAATTTTTCATATCTCTGGTTGTATACACAGTATATTCACACTAATTCGTGTCTTCATACATGTACTTTGGATAATAATGATCATCACATTCCACCATCATTAATAACCCCATGCCCCCTCCCTTCCCCTCCCACCCCCTGCCCTATCTAGAGTTCGTCTATTCCTCCCATGCTCCCTCTCCCTACCCCACTATGAATCAGCCTCCTTATATCAAAGAAAACAATTTGGCATTTGGTTTTTTGGGATTGGCTAACTTCACTTAGCATTATCTTCTCTAACTCCATCCATTTCCCTGCAAATGCCATGATTTTATTCTCAAAAAGAGCCTATTGTTATCTTTTAAGATTAGAGTTTTATGCCTTTGGTTCATCTTATTTCAAGTTCATTGAATTATCTAGTCTAATAAGCATTACTCATCCGTGGACTCCATCTTTTTTATATTTCTAGGAACATGGCCTACTGTTTTCATCAGCCTTTTTGCTGTTGTTACCAAAAAACCTGACAAAAACAATTTTAAAGGGGAAAGTTTATTTGGGGGTTCATGGTTTCAGTGGTCTCAGTCCATAGATGGCTGACACCATTTTGGGGGGCCTGAAGCAAGGCAGAACATCATGGTAAAAGAGTGTGATGGAGGAAAAGTGGTTTAGGACATCACCATGAAGCAGAGAGAGACTATGCTCAGTTCATCAGATGTATACCCCAAAGGCACACCCTCAATGACCCCCTCCTCCAGCCACACCCTACCAGTCTGCAGTCACCATTCAGTTAATCCCTGATTGGGTTAAGGCTCTGATAACCTAAAATCTTTCACCTCTAAACCTTCTTGTATTGTCTCACCCATGAGCTTTTGGGGGACACTTAATATCCCAACCATAATAGCTACCCAGCCCCCTGACAGCTGGAAGTGACTGTGAGCCTAATATTTGGGCATCTGGGATATGAGACAGAGATGTGTATGACTTCTGTGTAATTTCTAATTTAAGAAGGGTCCCATGTGGTGGATTTTGGTTCATGGCCCTTCCTGATGGCTGGAAATGATGACAACTTGGGCAATGTTGGAAGTCATGTTGGGGATGGCAGACCCACCCTGGCTTCCCGAGTAGAGCTACCTTCTGGGCTGACTTAGCCACTCTCCTTGAGAGAAACTAACTTCTAGCAATTTAAGTCATATTTGTGTGCCATCTTCATTATTAACAGCTTAGCTTTTTCTCCAGCTGGGACATTCAACAGAAATTAGATAAGGAGCTCAAAGACAGGATTGTTTTATTCTAGTTTAAAATACGGTTTAGTTCTTAGTAGAGGAGGTTGCACGTGTGTGAGGGCAGGAGATACATGCACAAGTAGTTAAAAGTAAAAGTTGGTATGTGACCTTAGCCTGTCTCCTGATCTGTGGAGTTGAGTTAAAACTCTGAACTTGAGACTTTGCTTTGAATTTAAAACTTCTCTAATTAGTTTAAAAGAAAATGAAACACCGTTTTACTCTTAGCAAATAATAAATTCATTCATTGGTTGAAATTAGTAATATTTAATAAGTATAGAAGCACCTACTGTGTGCCAAATACACTGGGGATATTATAGTACACTACAGTAATAGCTCTTAACCTCATGGAAGTTTCTGTTTGGGGACTATAAGTTAAATAAGCAGTTACACATGTATTAATTAATTACAGTTGTGATAAATGCTAAGAAGGAAATCTCAGAGTACAGAGTGCTATATGAGTGCATCACAAGAGGTTCTAACTGGGAATGGGGTACAGTGGTATAGTACACACCTATCATGGGAAAGGCAGTAGGTTTTATCCTCAGCATCAAAAAAAAAAAAGGTGGAGGTATCTAACCTATGAAACTCTCATAGAAATCATGTACTTTCTGAAAGAAAATAAGTGCCTAATGAAAACAATTTCATATTGTAATGCATTTTTCCTTATCAAAACACTCCACAAGTAGTAAAAAGTAAAAGTTGGTATGTGACCTTAGCCTGTCTCCTGATCTGTGGAGTTGAGATAAAACTACAGCTTTCATACAGTACAGTCATGCATCTATGAACAACAATTATATCAACAATGGAGCTGAAAAACACCTATCACCTGGTGGCATCATGGCCTGTCATGATGTCATAGCACACTGCATTGCTCAAATGTTTATGGTCATTCTGGTGTAAGCAAACCTACTTTGCTGCAAGTCATGAAAGTACAGCATTGACAATTATATACAGTACATAATACTGTTAAATATAATAAATAACTGTGCTATACTTTTATCATTATGTTAGAGTATACTCCTACTTATAAACAAAAAGTTTATTGTTAGCTGGACATGATGGGACATACCTGTAATCCCAGTGACTTGGGAGGCTGAGGCAGGAAGATCACAAATTTCAGGACAGCCTCAATAATTTGCTCAGGGACTTGCTAAATTTCTAAGACTGTGTTTCAAAATAAAAAATAAAAAAAGGGCTGGGGATGTGGCTCAGTGGCAAAGCACTCCTGGGTTCAATCCCTGGGAGGGGGAAATATATAGTGCCAGCAGCAGCCTTCAATAGTGTCTCTTGACTGCATCAAGAGGCCATGTTAGGACTGACCTGTACCGTCTAGGTTTTTGCAAATGCACTTTATGATGTCCATGCAATGATAAAATCACCTAATGACATTTTTCTCAGAACATGTCCCTGTCCTTAAGTGGTGCATGATTGTGTTTAGTTCTGTCTCTACCTGTGTCCCTATCTCCATTCCAGTTCTTCAAGTGCATAGTATTTTCAACAGCTATTATGGTGCTAGACTCTTTGATCCCAAGAATAACTTGAACACCTCTGGAAAGGAACGGGTTTATCTATGGTCCAATGAGATAAAATGGGCTTGAAGGAGAAATCAGAATCTAGGAGACATGAATTCAAAGTCAACTTGACATTTCATTTTTTGGTGTTGATCTGTTAAAAAAAAAAAAAGCAGAATCTCTACCCTTTTGACACTGTGCTAACATTCTGATGATTCAAAAGTAAATTTGTGAAGTACGTGGAGCTCTTTGGAGGTTAGACAGACCACCACTCATAGATCTAGGGCAAGGCCACCTGAAGACAAGGAATTGGAACAGTGGTGGTTTCTGTTTCTTGTGGCACCAGTTGCCCTTTGCCCTTCTGTAATTATTTCCCCATGGAGATAACCTGGGAAACATGCTGGAAGGCTGAAGAGAGATGACTTGTACTTAAAAGTCAGAGAGGCAGGAGGATGTAGTCAGTAACATACAAACACTAGATCCAGCTTGCTTGATTCAAGACCTGACTCTGACACTAAATTGTGTAGCTTTGAAAAGTTACTTAACATCTCTGTTCTTCAATTTCCTCAACTGAAAAGTGTAAGAAACAACAGCATTGATCATATAGGACTATTGTGAGGACCGAGTTTTAATCCATGTAAAGTACTTAGAATAAATAAGTTTGGGCATGTAGCAAGTATTTGTTATTAGCTCTAATTACTAATCTCACTTGAATAAGATTTTTGTTTACAGTAGTTAGAAAATTTTAAGTTAGGTTAGCCCATCAACAAAGTGTGTACATTCATTAAAAATGCAGAAAACAGATCTTTGAATAATCAGATATTTTTACCTCAAACAAAGCTTGGTTAGACAATTTCCTATCATACCCCAAATCTATTCCAGGCCTTGCCCTCTCCTGGTTAGAAATTAAAACAAAACCAAAAAACAAACTTCACTCCTTATTTCCTACTATCATGGATAAATTTGGACCCTTAAAGTAGGGCCATGATCCAAATATTCCCACCAAAGCCTGCTTTCAACTTGAGAATACATTCTTCCTACTCTGTTGTTTTTCCTTTATCCCTGGAAAGAATTGAAAAATCACATCCCAAACACCAGCCATTCCCAGCAAATCTCACATCCCCAAAGCCAAGTTCAATCACACCTCTCAGTGAAAAGGAACCTCTTCTCCAGAAAGAGGGACAGCAGCTCCTCAGCACAGCGTAAATTAATATCACAGCTGCCACTTTCATAAGAGAAATCAAACCCAGCTTTTCAGTTTGTAAACATAAACTTCACAAACCTGCTGTAGGATAGAGTGTTCCTAAGTATTCTGAATTTGCAACACCCACAAAAACCTCCAGAGTGTTATTTACAGTATTTGCTTCATAGGGAGGAGAATTAACGTTTCAGCGGTTTAGGGAACAAATGCACACATAGGAAAGCAAGCAAGCAAATTATTTAATGATTACTTTTTAAAAATATGTCACTATGCAGAAAAGTGTTTGGAGATACATTCAAGGCCCGTGTCACTGTATGACACTTCTTCATTATCACTTCAATAGCAGTGAGTCCAGGGGGTGGGAGCACAAACTCCTACTATTTATGTCTTCCATGTAACACTTCATGCAAAAATAATGACTTTCTTCAGAGCCCCACCCCAATATTTTAGACAATATCATGTTCTTGCCTTCAAGCAGTGCTTTCTTGTACCTCAAACATTTGATGCACTGTTTGCAACAGAAACACTGAATGAGCATTTATTTTCATTTTACTGTTCCTAATGATTATCAATAATGTATTCTTCCCATATTCCACCTTAAAAATTTTACTGTGGGATAAAATAAAAACGTACCCACGGAAAGACCGTCTTTGCTTGGCATTGCCAAGTGAATTTTAAATTTTCCTTTTCACAATGCAGCCGTCGCTGTGGAACTCTGAGGGCGGATTAATGCTTTTCTGATACTTTGGTGTATCAGACAACAGCTGCAGCAAATTCCCCTGACTGAGAAGAATTACAAGTATTATCACCTAGATCATTAAACTGGGTTCATAGATTGCAGAATGTCTTCAATCAATTCATCTAAGATAACTTGAAGCCAGCTGGACCCCCTCAGTGAGAACTTGACTTAATTGGCCAATAAGTGGCTGGAAAAGGTGCATGCTATTTGATAAAATTACCGAGTGAGCAAGTGATTACAGTTTGGAGAAGCACCGAGGGTAGACTGCAGGTCAACCCTTTTGGGGAGGGCTAAGTTAATGTCCACTATTAAGTGCTGCTGTGAAAAAAATGGTGACTTGCTTGGAGCTCAGATGGAAAAGAGGATCCGGGTCAGGCTTCAGCTGATGGAGTGGGTGAGAGGCACACATTTATCATCTCTTTGGCCTCATTTCTGCCTTCGTAATAGCCCCACACTAACCACTCCGCAGTTGCCTGTTTTTCTGTCTCCCTTTCATTTTATTGGCATAACTAAAAATATTGCCCTAGCCAACAAATCCATCTGGAAGGGAAAAAAGCACTTTTTCCTCATGAGTCTTTCCCACAGTAAGGTTCAAGAATCAAGAATTTAAAGAACATACCATTTATGCATACATCTATATTGATAATTACTCTCTCCCTCTAGTGAGATTGAAGTTCTATTGTTTGCATATTAGATGTCGACACTTTATCAGCACGGTTT
The DNA here is from genome assembly GCF_047511675.1 of Marmota flaviventris. Lineage (NCBI taxonomy): Eukaryota > Metazoa > Chordata > Mammalia > Rodentia > Sciuridae > Marmota > Marmota flaviventris. The sequence goes on from NC_092507.1 coordinate 77,108,524, forward strand.
TAGAAAATGGGCCCCGTCAAAATCAGAATACGTTACCAGACTGTTGGCAGAAATTATTAAATAAAAACAACTCTTCATGTTGAAACAAAGGTTTCTTAACATATTGCTTCCATGGCATTTTTTCCCCCTGCCACTAAACGTTTTAGCCAGTTTGCAAAAAAAAAGAAAACTTTTGACAGATTTAGTTCAAGATTTCAGGTTAACAGACCTGCAACAACACATTGTCACTTGAATTATTGGTGTTAGACAATAATGTGGTATTATTCAGGGGGAAGTCCCAAGATGAAGGTTCCAGTGCACAGTATATTCATTTACTCTTTATCTGGCTACCTATTTGGTAGATTTTTTACAAAGTACTGTAATTTTACTAAATAATAATTATCTTTGGGGTTTTTAACAAGCAAAAAGGTAGCAAATAATTCAAACTAAAGTCAAGTTTGAACTACAGCCCATGCAATCACACACATCTTAAGCCTGCCTGGTGTTCATAAGATAAATGAGTTCATCAGCTTGCAAATGCCAACTGCATTGCTAGTATCCCTTCACCTCTATTTGGTAACTTACTTTTAGAGGTATGATCAATGGTTCTGAGTGTCTCTTTGCTCATTAGTGTGTCACTTGGGCAGATGCACTGGAGTGCTATGGCAGAAGTGTATCTGCTCCAGGTACCACAGGCCTTCTTTGCAAGTAGGAAATGTCATCCTACCCGGGAGCCTTTGCACCCCTGTTCCTCTGCCTGGAATACTCTTCCTCCAGTCTTCACTCCGTGTTCAGATGTCACAGAGAGACATTCTCAGTTGCTCTCTGTCAAATTACCATTCGCCATCCTTCCCTCTTCATTGCCCTGCTTCAACTCTACTGATATAATATCTTATATTTACATGCTTATTTTATATCTACACCCCTATAATATGAACTCTATAAAGGTCAGGACATGGTTTATCTCGTTCATATCTCTATCCCCAGTGCCAACCATATGAATGTTCATTCATGTGAGTGGATGAACAATATTGGGTCTGTGTGAGGGCCCTGGGGACCTGAATCTTGAGAAGAGTGATGGCAAGGGAATAAATATCTTATCTAAGGATCACTAAAAATGTAATAATATTTGCCTGTTAGATCAGGATAGTTCAAGAGCAGATCTAGTATGTTTTCATTGCTGTGCAACTCTTCACTCTTCTCAAGATCCATGGCCCCCAGGGTCCTACCACAGACTCATTTATTCTCCTTGAGGCCTTTTCCAACTGCCGCATGCCTCCAGACCCCTCCAGTTTGTTATGGCTCCTTCTCCGGCTGCCATCTTTCATTAAACTTTCATCATGTTCTATATGCATTTTTCTTAATAGTTTCATGTCACTGTATCATTTTTCCAATTAATTTGAAAGCAAGTAACAGGCTTGTTGATCACCTTTCTCAATCCTCATTGTTTCAATTCCATAAAAGTTACAAGTGTGTGTAAAATTTGGGGAGTTCATTTATTTTGCAAGTAGAAGCCATTCATCTGCATAGGCATATGCAAGAGCAATCAACATTCACCTAGAGCCTAGCTCAGCCAGGCAATGTATATTCCATGTATGGAATGCAACTTTGTCATTTATTCGTCCCAGGCACCCTAGAGCTGATTTCTTTCTTTCTTTTTTAAACATTTATTTTTTTAGAAGTAGTTGGACACAATACCTTTATTTTATTTATTTATTTATTTATATATGTGCTGAGGATCGAACCCAGGGCCTCACGCATGCTAGAGGAGCGCTTTACCGCTGAGCCACAATCCTAGCCCTAGAGCTGATTTCTTTTATTAGCTAAATCTTTCAAATGAGGAGCACAGGACCTAGAGAAGTAGGGTGCTTGCCTGAGGTGCCTTCAAGACTGTGGGGGTGCACCTGGATTCAGACCCCGGTCTGTCTGTCCCAGGGTCTTAAAGAGCTCTTAAGCACTTTGTTCTGTTGCACTTGTGACTGACAACCTTTCCGCTTCTCTGTGAATTCTTCTTTATTTAGGCCCCAAATCTCCCAAGGACAAATAGAAAGTCAGAAATACTCTGCAAGTATGTTTTGAATTGTCTTATCTCTATCATGGCCATGAACTAGGTTCGACTAATGAGAAAACAAGGTGTTTTCAAGATGCAGCAGCTTATAAATCAACATCTCCTTGTGAAACCTCAGTGTGCATTGATTTTCTGAATAGGAGACTTTCACCTCCACACCACCGGTCTCCTGCTTCTAAAATATTTTTTCAGCGTGATCTTGATGAAAAATAAGGCAGGGGTGGAGGATCATCTTCACGAGCTTTTTGATGACTGCATTGTTGCTCTAACAGCTGTTTGAAATGGAAATCGCCTTCTGGGTGGGAAAGCAAAGCAGGGGTTACAATTTCCTCCTCCTCTCGTTTATTCCTAGAGTACTTCAGTGAAGATATAAATCAGGGAGCACTGGACTGGTGCACACATTTTTCTCTTACCCTGAGATCTTTGGGGTGAAAGGGCAGCACTGAATTAAGCATTTAGTGTATTCAGAATCTGTGACCCGGAGCTGGCAACTGAAAGCATCATTGATAATCGGGCTGGAAGCACATTATACTTTCCTGGTACTTATCTCATCTTGCCTCAGACAATCTACTCCAGGAGTCATAATTATCCCTCTAGGAAAACTGTCCCATTGTTGGTTAGTCTTTACTGGCAGGAAGTTTTTCTTTCTTTCTCCAACTGTATCCTTTCTCAGCAGGACCCATTATTTCTCATTTAATTAGTAGTACTTGCTATAAATCGCCCTTTCCTCATCATTTATGTTGTTTTCATTTAAATAATTACACAATACAGTGTTCCCACTCCCCGTTGGCACATGCTTTGCAGGCTGAGAAATAGGACTGCAAACCACAGGCTTCTGTGTATCTTTCAAGTTTGACTCTACCATTTTCAAATGAACAAAGCAAAGACCTAAGAGCTGATGATGGACCTTCAGGGGCATAGGAAATGATGCTGTTTCCTCAAAGAATGGATCAGATACTAACTGGTTGGCAGCGTGATGGACAAGAGAAATCTACCCAAATGACCCAATGGCACAGTTGTTGATGTGATCAACTAAGGTGCCTACTCTGGCCTGGGCACCATGCTGATGCTGAGGATATAAGGGTGGGCAAGTCAGATGCAGGCTTTACCTTCAGGGGTCCTACAGTCTAGACCTTAGAGAAGAGTAGCTGAGGTCCAGGCTCACAAAATTTATGTGCATACAACCGGGCACAGTAGTACATGCCTGCAATTCCAATACCTTGGGAGGCAGAGGCAAGAGGATCGCAAGTTCAAAGCCAGCCTCAGCAACTTAACAAGTCCCTGTCTCAAAATAAAAAATGAAAGGGGCTGGGGATGTGGCTCAATGGTTAAGTGCCCTAGGTTCCATCCCTAGCATTTACCCCACCAAAAAAAAAATTTATGTGCATACAAATTTATGGGCAATTTTGTTAAAAGATTCTGATTCAGTAGATCTGAGTGAAGCCTAAGAGTTCAAATTTCTGACTCCCAGGTGATACTGATAGTGCCAGCCCAAGGGCCACACTTTGAGTGGCAAAGGTCTAAAGAATGGAATCTAGACTTAGTTGCTAAGTGATAATTTGGCATTTGAGTAGATTCTTTAGAGAAGTGAAGTCTTATCATCAGATAAATGGAATAGCATTCCACCAAATTGTTGTGATGCTAAATAAATGTAAAAGCATTTGATAAAATGTTATGTGCTATATAAATTTACATTTTTACTATAAATAATAAATACAGCATTATTAAGGACATTTTCTCATACTCTGATTTTTGAGCATATAGTATCCTTCACCAAAATCACCTGAACAATGATAATTTTCATGTCTCTTAAATGGGGCTTCCAAAGCACACATTTTAAACTTTAAGACAGGGGAATTGTGTTTCCAAGTTATGATGTCATAAGAAATGCTAGGCCTCTATTGATTTAAGCACCAGGACATTTTTACTTCACTGTGAAATATCATCAGCAGTGTGAAATATCAGGGTCTCCAGATGGGACTTGAATGTTTTGATATTATTATTAAAAATGAATAGACATAATTGGCTGGGAAATACTGACATTGGGGATAATTTTAAACAAGTTTCCAAGCCTAGGGGTTCTCTATTATTAGGTGTGGCTAAAGGCCACACAAGGGTTTTTGTTAGCAACGTATTGGCTATAAAGCCTAGAGAAAGTTATTTAAGCTCTCTAAACCTAAGTTTCCTCAGCTTTAAAATGGGCATAATAATGCCACCTAATTAAGGATGTTATGAGAATTAAGTTAGCTAATGCATTAAAGAACCCAGGTACATAGCAAACTAATACTATTGCCTCCACCATTTGGAAGAACTAAATGTGGCCCTGCTCTAGTCACTGGGGATCTTACACATGTTTTGGTCCTTCTTTTAACCAGGAGCTTTGTGCTGGTCCCACACCCCCTCCCCTAACAGCTCCCATTTAGGTTTCATGCTGACCTCCAAGAAGAACCAAGGTTATTCTTTTCCTTCTCTCTTAAGAAAATGAGGATTTAATGTTGCATATTCATGATGATTTCAGTTTTTTCCCCAATTGTTTTTTATAATAGTTCAATACATGTAATGAAAATTTCCATCTTAACCATTTTAAGGGCACAGTTCAGTGGTATTAAATACATTCATAACATTGAGCAACGATCACCATCATCCATCTCCAGAACTCTTCATCTTATAAAATTGAAACGCTAAACCCTTAAGCAATAATTCTCCATTTTCCCCTCCCCTCCATTTAACTTTATGTCTCTCTGATTTTGACTATTTGAAGTACCTTGTATAAATGAAATCATGTAGCAGTTGTCTTTTTCTGACTCGCTTATTTCACTGCATAATGTCCTCAAAATGCATCCATATTGTAGCAGGAATCAGAACTTCCTTTTTAAAGATTGTTCTATTGTGTACCACATTTTGCTTATCTTCATCTATTGATGGAGAATTTCTTTCACACTTGAGCTGTGGTGTATTTTGCTACTGTGTCCATAGATGTACAAACATTTCTCTGAGCCTCTGAGCCACATCTATTTGAAAACTCAACCTTGAAGTAACTGGTCTGCTGGTAGTAAAACTATTTGTAGTATCCATAATCTTACTCTCCATGTGAAAAACTGGTGTCAAGATAGCAAAAGGGAGAAAGTGAGCTACTGAATCTTTTGAGCATTACTATAAACATATAAATACATAGTGCCTACTGGGCACTATACTAAACAGCATTACCTGTGCCAGAAGCTCTGCTTTCCAGATGAGGAAACTGAGTTTCAGAGTTGTTAAGTAACTGATCCAAGAACTCAAGGCAGCATTTGAACCCACCCATCTAGCTCCAAGGTCCATACGTTTAAAAACAACTTCATATACCTAGCTCATGTGATGCCACTCAGTGAAGGGGAACTGTTTCTGCACCCTGCTCCTGGTGCTACTCTGTACCTAAGGTACCCAAGAGGACATCAAAGTCAAAACAGTCTAGGAGTATCCACTGCTTCAGTAACCACTGAACAGCATGGAGATGAACCAGTTGGTCACCATGGTTTATCTACCTGTTATAGCTCAAGGACCCTGGGAAATAGATTCTAAGATTTGAGCATAGGAGATTTATCAGATAATGCTTTATGGTGCATCTGTGATAAGAGAAAGGAGATGAAGGAGAAAGACCTCATCCATTCCCACAGGGCACTGCCATGCCAGGATGGCTCTTCTGAATTTTCCCACCTTAGGGGAAAGGGGAACAGAGTTTTAACCACTACTATTTTCCAGTCATTTTTCTGCAGAATGCCTGAGGTTGGGGATAAGGGCACAACCTTGATAGCCTAAGGACAGTGACTCAGCTGAGAGCCAGCAACTATCAGGAGCTAGGGGGATGAGTGTATCTTTTCAAGGAGGAACCCGGAGTCTACCGAAGCATTCACTACAATAGTCCTTTTCTTCTTGCTACTCCCTCCCTGGCCATTCTCCCTCACGTAAGAGGTCAATGCTTCAGACTGGGAATGGCGCTAGGGTCAGGGGTGAATCACATCTCCTGAGATGTTGCAAGCTGCATTCACTGCTTTTCCTGTCTGATATATTATGTGATGGAGACTGGAATAAGGACAGGAAGGAAAATTGTACCCAGACTCCTGCTAAGCTTGGTTGTAGCATCACAGAAGCACATCTAATCCCGAAGCACCACACTTTGGGCATTTTATTTGCATCCCTGGGATTTTCAATTTTTTTAAAATTTTTCTTCTATGTGAGGAGGGAAAAAAGGAACCAGAAAATAGTCTAAAAGCACATTACCAGGAAATTGTTTCTACAGTGTTTATGACTGTTCTTAATGTTTTATGAATATGCTAAAAAAAATGCCAGGGCATATTTCCTTGGGCACTCTAGTTAATTACTTATTCTGAGTGCTTCTACTCCATTCCTTGCAAAATGTGTTGTGCATTAATTCTGATTATGTACAAAAACCCACCTGCAAGGAAAAACTCTGAATCAGTAATGCTGATAAAATGAGCAGCCCTCCTGGGGCTGCACTGAGAAAGAGGATACTGGACAGAATTAGAATCTTGTAGCTAAGGCTATTCATAATGTCATTAACATAAAGGCAATTAAATGAGTTTTTAACCTACAACCCTTTATTGTTATTAATGAACATTAGAAAAACACAGGAGATAAAATTGGTAATTATCTCTGCACCAAGCTATGCAATAATGTGTTTAAATATAAAAACAAAACAAATGATTATTGTTAGTATTTTCAGTAGCAGAAACCCCAGGAGCAGCTCCGTCATATTTAATCACATGGGCCCACACCAAGAGGGTTAATTAAAAGAGGGCTTTACCTTCTATGTGCCTGGTTGTTCAGTTTAATATGGAATCAACCAACGTAAATGTAAATTTGCAAAATGTCCTAAGCAATTGTTCCTGCCTGCGGGTTAGCCACCTCTACAGAAGTACAGCCTGGCTCCTTCCCCTTTAGGACAATGCTCTATGCTCCATGACCAAGTTTTTCTTTTCTTAAAAAATTACCACATGATGGTTTCAAAGCCCATTCCAGAAACAACTGTATAAATCCAGGCTCATTGCCTAAGCTTGCTGTTCAGTAAAAATAATTTAAGCATTTGAAAAAGACGTGTAGATTTAAAAAGTAATGGCAAATGCGATCTCAGCACTATGCTATATTCAAAGAGCCTCCAGTTTAATTTTTTCTTTCTTTATGCAAACTATAACAGCCTATAAATAAGCCATCTTAGGCAGAGCTTGTTTATGCGGACACAGCAGTTAATGGATGGTGAAATGCCCTGCATCTAATAATAGTTTCCACTAATTAATTCAGTTTGTATATCTTGCAATTGAAAATGTGAATATCACATCTCTTATTTTTTTTTCCAAACTGGTTTTGTTTCCAAAGCCCATCTTTAAGTGATGCATACCTCCAATTTGTCTTTGCAGTTGAGTGCAGGGCAAACAATACTACACAAATAGGATCCTTGGAAACAGATTTTTGAACAACTTCCATGTGGTAAAGCTTGTGCTTTTTGTATTCACTATTTTTTTTTATACAACAAATCCCACTAAAGAAATCACTGTCTTTTTTTAAAAGGGCATTTTATAAAATAAAATAGCTGTAGCAAACTACTTACATTTTATTTGTATATTTACAAAGCAATTTTGAGAACTTTGGCAGACAATGAAATCAAAATGATGACAATCACATCTACTTTGATAGATCAACTTTAATGTCTTGCTACATACAGAGTTTCCCTAACCAATTGCAAATCCTTCAGGGGATGGAGAATTTGGCCAAGCATCACTATCAGAATTTAGATCTGGGAAATAAAGAGGAGCAATTGTCTTTTCTCAAATGTTGATGTGCCACCCAAAGTTGTTGGGAATCAGAATCAAAGGCCAAGAATGTATCCCATATGGTCAGCTACCTGTCAGATAATTAGAGACAGAGGTGAAATCAAGTTATCCAGGAATAGGGTTGAAGAGGTACAAGGTGAGTCAGTCCCTCAACTCTCCCAAGCTGTACTTTGGGTATGTGTGAGGCAGTGAAGGGAAGCAGAGCAGCAGGCACTCCTACAATGTACCCTCTCCCTTCCACGTCAATTCTGTGCATATTCTCCTGGATGGACAGAGAGGGAGAAACGCTGCAGACCAGCCAGTCTCTTCTACACAGACCTATGGCCAGGGTCTGGTAAATCCAGGGCCACAAGGCTTGTGACAGATAAACATTCTCATAAAAGGCTTTGTTATGCTTTCGCCACTGCCCTAAGCTGAGTTGAATCAGGGCACAACGTGCTTCCCTATGATCCAGAAAAATCAAGCTTGTAAGGCTCAGACCCTGGGCAGAGGCCTCACCAGGATGGGTCTTTATGTACGGAATATCCATCTGTGTGCTGGAATCATAGTTTTACACGTTACAGCAAGAAGTAGTGACTTTCTACTGTAAACTGAGAAAGATTTCTTTCAGCACACAGAGCTTTGGGGGTGGGGGGGTGGGGAGAAGGGAGAATTATTCATTAAAACCATTTGCATTTTCAAGTTCCATTATTCCTGATCCCTCAGAACATGCTGCCCGGCTGGTGCCTCTGCCATGTGGCAGACGCAAGCTCAAGGTCAACCTCCGGCTGTTAGCCAAACAATTGGGAACCACAGCACACTAAACTTCCCCCTTTCTTGTCACCCTCCCTGGCTATTAACCACCCCTAGGGCGCCCTCAGGGGCCGCAAATTTTCTCCTGGCGCCTTCTCCGACTTGTGAAAATTCTAGAGGCCTGTGAGGTGAATGATGAGCAAGCACAGGGCCATATGCAGGGCCTTTGATGATCTGACATCAGACAGCTGAGGGAGGAGGTCCAGGGCTGGGTGGCTGCTGCATTGTGGACTCTTTGATTTGGCTCATTCTGACCGCCCTGCCAGTGGGCCAGCCAGAGAGAAGTTGGCCAAACAGCAGGACAATGGCACAGCCTTTCACAGCTGGAAAATCATTTCTTAAAGACCTGCAGGAGGCACCAGTTGGTCCTGTCAGCTGATATTTGATCTGGGGAGTGTGGAGCAGCTGATGCCCCAAGTAGGACTCTCAGGACCCAGTCCAACTGCAGGCTGCAGGCCTGGGGGCTGCTTGTTCACTCACCTTCCCGTCTGCACCAGGGGAAAAGATCTGGGTTTTTACATCTCCCTGCTCGCCCCTCTGTATGCAGAGAGAGACTGGGCTCCTCCAGCCCCCACACATCTTTCACAAAGCTTTCAGAAGCACAGACGATAAATATTATTTATAAGACAGATTCCTGCAGGAAAGAATTATATCAATTTAACATTCCAGATAATCAGGGAAATGGGAAAGTTCTTTACAAATGGTCGTGTTTAGGCAATTTTGATGGACTATTTATCTGTACCCAGGAGAATGATACCCAATCACTTAAAAGTAACAATCACTTTTTAAAAATTATACTAATTGAATACAATTTGTCTGAAGTCTGTGAAAATTGGTTTTAGTTAAATGGCTACAATTAAGAGTGATGAGTATTATATTATAGTTTGTCATCCAAGCTGTGATAATTTTTAGAGTGAAAGGGGCTATTAATAATCAACTCTGAAAATAGGCATAAACTGGCATTGTCCTAGGTAAACAGGGATTTCTGAGTCTTCCTATTGTTTTCATATCATCCTCTTATACATTTTTCAGAGTAAAGACTGCCAAATTTATAGAGCTCAAATCCATTCGCTAAAATATCCAGGTATTAGTCTGATCCCACTCTTAAAATGAAGTGACATTGTAAATATCAAGCCATACATCTCACCACCGCAGAACAGAGTGAGACAAGCATAAGACTCACATCACCAGAATTTGGGAAGTGAACTGAAGTTGGAGTCAGGAAATGAATTAAATCTTAGCTGGGCTTCTGCTGCTGCTTGACTCTACTATTACTGTTAATAGAGTACTATTAGTAAATATAGTAGAGTACCATTACTAATAATACTACTTTTACCCCTGCTGTTACTGTTCCTAGTAAAGAAGCATTTTTCATTTTGGTCCTTTGAATTTTATTTATATTTCTGCCACAGAAACACCATATAAATGTCTGGAAAGAGTAATCTTTCATGGCAATGGTGATGAAATCTCTCTTCAGACAGAGTTTTCCTTTAGCAAATGTGTGTGTGTAGGCCTGTGTACATGTGTTCACATGCAGGTGTACATATACACAAGTGCACACATCCATTTTTATTTTTATATAATACATACATAAATAAATATATATTATATATAATATAATTATATATATATATATATATATAAAATTTTTGTGCACCTTCCATGTGTCAGGCCCAGTGTTAATTACTATTAATACACATTAATATAAAGATACCAAAACTCACAGTGCAATAGGAAAAATAGACAAGTAAATAAATACGATAAAAAAAAGATAGGAAAAGTCTGTTTGAAGGATAAGTGTGAATGGAAGAGGATAAGGTATCAGGGAAGGCTGTAATTGATCTGGTCTTTAGAGATAAACACAAGTTAGTTACCTGAATTAGAAGAGAGGGTGACTATGCCAGGCACAGTAGTGCACTTATAATCCCAGCTACTTGGAGGCTGAAGCACAAGGATCCTAAGTTTGAGGCCAGCCTGGGCAACTTAGTAAGATCCTGTCTAGAATCAAAATAAAAACAAAAAGGGATGGGGATGTAGTTCAGTGGTAGAATGTCTGAGGCCCTGGGTTCAATTCCCGGTACTTCATTAAAAAAAAAATGGGGGCAATATAGTCAGAGAAGAGTTTACACAGAGATATGATACTGTAATGTAGTGTTTCAGAGAATGGTGGGAAGTTTAACATACTGTAATGTAGTGCAAGACACACAATGATAAGTGAAGGAAGATGGAGCTGATGAGAGCAGAAATAAATTTAGAATGGTCTCAAACATCATGTCTGAGAGTCTAAACGTTATTTTGCAGGCCATGGAGTCAAACTGGGCAGTGGATTATGATTGCAAATGGCTATATAAGGTTACCCTCATCAGTTACTTAAGAACATTATGTAGGAAAGTATTACATGTATCACTAAAGCTACATCATGTACCTCAGGGTTTCTCAGCCTACATTTAGGGCTGGATAATTCTTTGTCAGGTGAGAGGGGTGTATATTCTGTACATCAAAAATGTTTAGCACACAGGGGCATCTGTCTCCCTAGTTTGTAATAATCAAAAATGTCTCTAAACTTACCAAATATCTCCTGGGGAAGGGGCAAAGAAAATTGCCCTTGGTTGAAAACCACTAGTATACCTGTTGTGGTAGGTATTATGTCAGGAAATTTTTCCATTGATAATCAATTATAAAGTGGATTAGGAGAAACGAAAACAGTTGCACATAATCTGCAAAGATTGGGACAGACTGCTCTTCTAGAAGAATTCCATAATTGTTTTCTGTCAAGCAATCAGTACATCCCAGATGTACTCAGTCTTTTGACTACATAATTAGAAGGCCTTATTCTGGATGTCATTAGCCCGGGGACATAGGATATCAGTGCATCAACTCAAAGACCATTTGCTCTGGTTTAAATATGGTTATTCTCCCCAAAGGATCCACTGTGATTGAAGGCTCTGTCTACAATGTGGCTTTATTGCGTAGTGGGACCTAGTGGGAAGTTCTTAGGTCATTTGGGGCATGCATTTAGAAGGTAGTTCTGGGACTCCTAGGTAGTTCTCATGAAAAGCCAGAGTCTGGCCCCATTCTCTGTCCTTTTACTCCTAGTTGGAGATGCAATCTCTTGCCCTGTCATACGTGGCCACCATTACTATCAGTACCATAATTATGGTGATACACCATGTCTGCACTGTGCCCTTTGGAACTTCAGCCTCCCAAACTGTAAGCTAAATCACCTTTTTCTTATCATAAGTTATCTGCATCAGCCATTTTGTTGCAGTAACACAAAGCTGAGTAATACACCATCCTTTAGCTGACAGTAGTAGGTAGGTAAAATCTGGTCTATTTTGGCACTAAGCTGAGGAACATTGGTTATCGTGGGGGATTTTTAGGCAGGAAAATACCAAGATTAAATCTATTCTCAGGAAAATAACTCCAGTGAGTATGAGTCATATATATGGGTAAGAGCAGAAATAAGGGGTTGGCCTAGAGCATGCAGTAAGGAGGTTGTTCCTATACTAAAGGCAAGAACAGTTAGAAGCTTGACTGAGGAAGTGACAATAGGAATGAAAAGAATGGGGCCACCTCAAGGGACAGTTACAGAGTACAATTGGCAGAATTTACTGGCCAATTAGGTATGAAATGAGAAATGAGGGACTGAGTGATGAGCATGTCTACATGTTTCTGACCGTGGAGACTAATTGCACACTAATGGTACTGACCGTCAGGAATATAAAAGGAGAGGTTCAGTGGGATCCCTTTTGCTTTTTTTTTTTTTAATCTATAATAAAATTACTTTCTAAATCATTCTAAGATTATCCATTATAATTACAATTAATGAATAAATTCAGAGCCATTACAATCACAATTAATTCCTATTGACCTCACAATATCCCATATTAATTCCTTTAAGAATAAAGAAATAGAAGATTTGTGTCTTGCCCTCTAGAGATTCTGATCAAATCGAAGAGAGAAGACACATATATCTATTTAAAAGTCAGATTATAAAACAAAACAAGACTATCAAAGATGGTTGAAATAAGTGCCGAGTGTGTTTTTGGCAATGAGTTCCATGAATTCAGGCAAGGGCAAGAGCAGTAACACATCTGGAGATTAATCAGATGGCGCTGCACCTTAAAGGACACATACAAGTTGTCCTTGAAAGAATACTCAGTGTGTTCTGTCCTTTAGAACAGAGCTCTCAAAATAAAGTCTGAGGGCATCTAAGGATCCTCTAGACTATTTCAGGGAAATTTGTGAGGTCAAAACTATTTTCAAGTAATATCAACATGTTATTTTCCTGTTTCTCTTTTGTTCTCTCATACCTTTACAGGGGAGTTGTTCGGAGACTACATGATAACCGACGATGTCAATATTCTGATGGCAGTGGGATGTGTCCTTATATATTTTAGTAGTTCCTTCTCATCCATGTTTTTGCTTTCCAATTGTTTCAGTTACCTATGGTGGTCTGAAAATACTAAAAGGAAAAAATTCCAGGAATAAGCAATCCAGAGTTGTAAATGGCACACCATTCTGAGTTGTGAAATCTTGTGTCATTCCACTACGTTGTACCCAGGATGTGAATTATCCCTTTGTGCAGTGTGTCCACTGTATACACCACTCACCCATTAGTCACTTAGTAGCCATTTAGGTTATCAGATGGCCTGTGGTAATATTTCAGTGCTTGTCTTCAAGTAATCTTTATTTTACTTAATGAGGACCCCCAATGAAAGAGCAGTGATGCCGACAATTCAGATATGCCAGAGAGAAGCTGTGAAGTACTTCTTGTAAATGAAGGGATGAAAGTTCTTCACTTAATAAGGAAAGGGGGGAAAATCATATGCTGAGGTTGCTAAGCTCCACAGCAAGAACGAATCTTCTATCCATGAAGCTGTAATGAAGGAAAAAGAAATCCATGCTAGGTTTGCTGTTGCACCTCAAACTGAAAAAGCTGTGGCCACAGTGCATGATAAATGCTTAGTTAAGATAAAAAAGGCATTAAATTATAGGTCTGGTACTATCTGAGGATTCAGACATCCACTGGGGGCTTGGGCTATATCACCCATGGATAACGGGGAGGAGGGATATTGAGTTTTCAAGTTTTCTGAGTTTTAATTTCTAATATGGTAAATTATTTTTATATAATATCTTATTATATTATATAAAAATAATTTACCATAATAGTTATATTAGTCCTGGCTAACCACATGGTTTTCCTCTCCATTTCTGATATATATATCCCACAAAAATCCACAGAAGTTCTTGGAGACCAGAAGTTTGAGAACTACTTCCTTAGACAGGCTACTAACAGCTATGTTTGACTCTGACTGACCAAGCTGACACATGTCACAACAGTAAACCACTGCCTGGCCCTAGACCTTTGCATCCTGTTGGCTCAAAGGCTAATCTGTTGCTGGCAACTTAATTTCTATATAGGTCTAACACCACTCTTTTGTCTCCTACTTTAATGGAAAATGATTTTGCTCAATGTTTCTTTCAGTTTTGTATCTCCTTAATATGAGCTGCTATCCTAGGCTTCAGACCTTGGTCAGAAACACAGCTCATGATCTTTGCAATCCTACATATGAACATATATTAATATTTTTGAAAGTATCTAAATTAGCCACATGGTGGCATACACCTAGAATCCCAGAGACTCAGGAGACTGAGGCAGGAGGATTGGAAGTTCAAAATCAGCCTCAACAACTTAGTGAGACCCGTTTTCTAAATATAAATAAATAAATAAAAGGCTGGGGGTGTGGCTTAGTGGTTCAATCCTGATATCAAAAAATTAAAATAATAATAATAATAATAATAATAAATAAACAAAAGAAGTTCTAAATTAAACCATGTCCTATTAAACTTGTTTAATGCACAAAAGTTACTAGTATTGTTGCTACAGTTAATATCATACTATTTACATTAGTGAGAATCTGAGGGTTGTAAATTTTCAAAGTGCTTGTCTATATGAAAATATGATTATTTCATCTTCAATCTTGAATAATAATTTTGTTTAGTAAAGCAAATAATACATTTCTAGTTGCTGCTTGGGTGATGGGCGAAGTGATTTTTCTTCCTGTTCACAAGCTGGTAGATAGGTTTTCACTTCTTGCTTCATGTGGAGAGTCCAGTCCCAGTTTCCTACCACAGGCAGGGGGTGAAGGAAGCCTATTCCCAAGTTGGAGTTCAGATTCCAACTCTATTTACTCTCAGCTTCCTGTGGTCTGTGTGGCTTCAGTCCTGGCTAACCACATGGTTTTCCTTTCCATTTGTGATTCATATAAATATTTTCCCTTTTTTGTCTTGGATCATAGCTTTGTGTTTACAATATGTATATATGAATTAAATATTTTATCCATCATTCCCAGTGTTTGGAGAATAATGATGTCTCTGCATGTGTTTAGCCCACCATCTTGAACTGTAGGTCAGAGCCCATATCCTCATAATGGAGCCAAGGGATATATTTGACAAAGCCAGAAATACCAAATCTTTTTGAAGTAACAAAGTAGGCCAAATATGCAAAGCATTAATTTAGATTTTGTTAAAGATCCTAAATTAGAACTGTGCAAAGCTGCACTTGGATTGGTTATTGCAAATTAAACAGAACTATTTCATTTAAGTTTATGGTCATGTAGGTTAATTAAAAATTTCTCTTTGGAAATATAGCCCCCTAGACTCTATGTAATTTAATAGGTTCTATATTCATGAAGAGTGAGAATGGCAGTTTCAATATTTAATTCTTGTTTCATAAACTTGGAAGGCTAAAAACACATCCTTCCCAAGTTGTAAATGCACTTTATGTTGGAAACAACTCACTAAAGGAAACTTGGAGTTGCTAGGTAACTTGGCGCCTGTGGAAAGCTTCTGATAAAATGTATTTAAATCAGATTTCCTGGAGCAGATGGGCAAACTGAAGTGGAAAATAAATTCAAATGATCTGATACTGGCTTTTCATGCCAAAAGTAAAATCTCCTTGCAATCAAAGCTCCACACAGATCTTCTTACTGGGCTAGGGTGAAGGTGGCCTTGCTGCAGAGAGCATCACATCTTATTCTCCACAACATGAAGCCATCTGAGCTTTGGGAGCTGAATTACTTTCCAGCAGCTGAGGAAGAACCATGAAGAATGAACACGGCACCAAGGAGGAAGCGACTTTGAATGTGTCTGCTTTCTTTGCCTTCTCCCTAGGTACAATCCTTTCCTATAAGTTAATGGACCTGGTTGAGGTGTTCTTATCTTTAGTTCTTCCAGATCTTAATGGAAAAAAAGGCCCAGGGGGGCTGGGATGTGGCCCAGCGGTAGGATGTGTGTTTAACATGGATGAAGCTCTGGGCTCAATCCCCAACATTAAAACAGTGTTTTAAAAATCGGATTATCAAAGTGGGGTTGAGCTTTTGGGAAGCGAATCAGCTAAGCCAGAAAACCCTACTTTTCAATGGCTTAGGTCAGAAGCTCTTAGAAAACAAAAAGGCTGTGGATTTATATAAGGAATGTACATATTATAAATATCACCAACAATTGAATTGCTACTATTTAAAATTACAAAGGTGGAGAACGAATAGAGCTTCTGGTTATTTCTCAATACCCTTTGTTTGTGCCCAGAAGTTTTGGGGCAGGTGATACAAGTACTGGGGTTATACATAATCCTCTATGAAAAATTCTTCAGGATTCCTTTTCTGAAGGACAATCTTCAGTCACCCTGTAACCCACAAAAGTCCCTTCTTTACACAATTCTTTATTACCTTTTAGTGTTGATTAATTTGCACAAAATGATTCAAAAGGAATTTTAGTGGTGCATGGTAGCACGTGCCTGTAGTCCGAGCTACTCTAAAGGCTGAAACAGGAGGATCACTTGAGCCCTGGTGTTTGAGATGGGATTGGGCAACATAGAGAGACCCTGTCTCAAACAGAATGTGGTAGTTAACTTATCAGGATGCCCAAATTCCTGGAAATGATGTACCAGAGAAGCGTTAGCATATCTCTGATGGTATGCATGGAAAACAGATTAAATAAGAAAGAAGTGATTCCAAAACTCCAGCCCATGTGTTTCTTCTTACTCCACTCAGGGAAGTTTCGCCATGAACATAAGCAAAGGGCATTCCAGAAAGAGAAGGCAGCAATGGAAGCAGGTGTGAACAAGAAGGCAGGCAAGGGGACTGCAATAGGGAAATGGCTCACCCTCAGTGGTTGCTACCTGGCAGGAACTGTAGTAGGCTCTTCACCCACATTATTTCACTTAATGATCACAGACAACCTAGGCAGAGGCTATTCTTGTTTATATTTTATAGGTAAGGAAACTGAGGCCCTAATGTGCCTAGTAACTTAAAAGGGTCACCTAGCTAAAGAGTAGAAGAGCCATGATTCAGAAGTCAGGTCTGCCGGACTTCATAACTTTGGACAGTTTCTCAGGAGACTCAGGGACCTTGGGAGGGAGTAGAAGAGTAGTCACTCTCATATACTGTTAATGGAGTGTAAATTGGTTCAAATTTTAGCAATATATATAAAACATTAAGTGTAGACACCATCAACATCAGCAATATCATCTTTATAATAGAGAAAATTGGAAACAATTTATGCATTTCATTAATAGTGGACTGGTTGATAATTTCTGGTAAAACCATACAACAAAATACTACACACTCATTAAAAAGAATGAAGTAAGTTTATATAGACAAAAGAAAAGTTATTATCAATATTATTTGAAAGTTAAGTTGCAAAAATAATTGCATAAGTGCATGTATTTGTGAATTGTACAGAATGGGTACAGTCTTCTTTGAGAAAAGGAAATGCCTAGGATCATACACAATTTGATGTTGTAAACAGTGAAACTCTAGGAAGAAGGATGGAGTGGTTGGTAATACAGCAGGAAGAAAAATTTTACTTTTCACTTTGTACCATTCTAATCTGACTTTTTTCCTAATAAGCAAGTATTACTTTCATAATAAAAGAAAAATATAAAGAAGGCCCTTTGAACTTGAAAAATAAATGGAAGGGTTTTATAATATAAAAATGAAGTGGGTCAGGATCTGCTGGCAAATAAAGGGAAGGCTGATGATGATTAAGGAGCTAATGATTGCCGAAGGTCATTTATGTCTTCATGCTAATTGCCAAGGCAAATTCACAAAGAGCTTGAGCACTGGAGAGAGTGCACCTTGAAGGCAGAAGACCAAAAATAAAATTCTTCATGATATTTTGGATAACTTGTCAAACCAATGCCCAAATGCTTTGATATTTTCCCAGCCCTATTCAGTGCCTGGAATCTTCAACATAATTTTCCAGTTTACACCAGGTATGACCATAAGGAAGCCTCAGCGGCAGCTAGGTAGGAATATGTTTTAGGCAGCTCTTTTTGCTGCTATGACTAAAGGATCCAACCAGAATAACTGTTGAGGAGGAAAGGTTTATTTAGGGGCTCACGATTCACAGTTTCAAAGGTCTCAATCCATAAGGCAGGCTCTCAATTCCTCG
This sequence comes from Marmota flaviventris, assembly GCF_047511675.1. NCBI lineage: Eukaryota > Metazoa > Chordata > Mammalia > Rodentia > Sciuridae > Marmota > Marmota flaviventris. Next base: position 77,126,647 of record NC_092507.1, read on the forward strand.
GGGTTCGAGGTGAGACAGGATATCACCTCAAGTGTGGCAGAGGGAAACATCCCACATGATGATCAGAAAGCAGAGAGAGAGGTCGCCACTTGAGATACAAATATATATCCAAAAGCCACGCCCCCCAATGAACCACTTTCTCCAACTACACCCCACTTGTCTCCAGCCACCACTCAGTTAATCCCATCAGATTAGTTCACTGATTAGGTTAAGGTTACAACTCAATCATTTCTCGTCCAAACCTTCTTTCAATGTCTCACATGTGAGCTTTTGGAGGACACCTCACATCGGGACCATAACAGAAGAAAACTATTTTTTCCCCTAAAATAAATTGGCTGCAGCAAAACATTCTGTTCTCAGAATGCACAGGGTCATCAGTGACAGCTGTAGCCCTTTCTGCATGGAAATATTTTTCCCTCTGATGTGGAGGCAGATTGCATTTGCCTGGCTAATCCGGCCATACACTGGAGAAATGAGAAAAGGCCCAAGCTACCCATATGTGCTATAGATTCCAAAAGAAGATGAGCCTACCAACAAGTTTTTTTGCTACTTCTTTTTCTGATAATGTCAACATGGCCATTATTGCTTGATTAGTTCTCTTTGCTTGAAAGCTAAAAGGCATTTCTGCTGAACAAGTATCTGAGAGGCCTCAAAAATCTTGGGGCAATTTTTTGCAGAAGGCTGAATGCTTTTTACAGAACTTTCCTTAAAATCTTTGTGTTGTATAGAAGGGGTTTATCTGTTTTCTCTTTCCTATTATTCTTTTGTTCTAATTAGGTTTCCTTTAGTTTTTAAAAGCTGTTGTTTGTACTCCCCCCTAAAGTAATAAAACATAATGTTGATTAGGCCTTATTAAGTGCCAGGTCTGATTTCAAACATTTTTTAAAAATTTTTTTTAGTTGTTGATAGAACTTTATTTTATTTATTTATATGTGGTGCTGAGAATTAAACCCAGGATTTCAAGCATTTTGTATCAATTGTTTCATTATGAATCTATCAAGTAGGTACTGTCATTAACTTCATTTGATAAATGAGAGAACTGAAGAGTAAGGAGGTTAAAAGGGACTTACCCATGCAGTAGAGCCATGATTCAAAGAGGCCACATCTCACTCCAAATAATGTTTTCTTAACCATGTACTACTCTGCATCGCAGCAAAATGGCAATTTTTTGGTTGGAGGCAGCAGGATGGAATTCTATCTAAACCAAGAGAATCCCTACACTCTCAGAAATCTGAGTGATCTCTTTCTTGTCCTTCACTCCAGTTCTCCCCTAGGCCATCTCCATTCAGTCATTTACATAGTTGAAAATATCCTATTATATCTAATTATACAAAATACATAACTTAACACTTATAATCACGACTGGCTCCCCATGCTTTGAAAGTATCTCAGACAGTTCTTAGGCTTCACCTCATACCCTTTCAACTGCCTTTTATGCCAACCTTGCTGTAGCAACCAGCTATGCCCAGGAATAACCAGATAAAGACCTTGCCTCAACTGGACCAGGAATCTATTTTGCCATCTAGTCTGAACTTTTTCAATAACCTGAATAGATGTCTACAGGATATGCAAACCTGGATCTTCAAGGGAAATAACACTAATAAGAATAGAACCTGGTGGGTAGGGTTGTCCTCTTGGGGTAGAAGATTCTGCAACACATTCACAGCTATGACCAACTCAATAATATCCATCTTTATAGATTTTTCTCTGTAAGGAAGTTTGGAGATGAGGTACATGATTGGACCTATGAAGACATACATAAAGGATGAGGATTTTGTAAATCTTCTATTAAAGGTCATGAGTATCAACCACAGTGAATCAATAGAGAATCAATAACCAAAGATGACTTGTCTTCTGGATGTCAATAAACCTCTCTGTGATCATTCCAGTACTTGTGTAATTGGCTCATAAATCATGTGGCCATGGTGACAGGGGTGGAGACCAAGCATGAACACATCAGTATTGACTCCCTCTTACCAAACCTAGTGTAGCTGCCACTATTCCTGAAGGCAATTCCTGCCAGCAATACAAACTGTCATGGATAAGGCACTATCCTCGAGGACACTAGCTAGGCATTTGGTGGCAAGTTGGTTACATCAGGCCCAAATCCACTACTGGAGTTGACTCCTGCTTTGAATCTGGCTTTGCCTTTCCTGACCATGGTGCTGTTGCAAGCACTGCTCTCTGAGCTTTTACAGAATGTCTTCCTATTGACATGGGATCTCACACAACTTTGCCTCGATTAAGGGACCTGTTTGATGGCAAAGGGGGTGTAACAACGCTCACACTACTATGGGATTTTTTGGTCTTATACTGTATTTGCTAGGAGAGACAATCAGCCTAGTAGAATGATGGAAGGTAGCTAAGGTGCCAACTTGGCTAAACACTCTGTGGAGCTGAAATGCATCCTCCATCATAAAGTATATGCACAGACCAATCAGAATAGATTCCCTAATAGCTGTACTATGTGTGTCTAGGAATCAACAGGTAGAAACAGAAATTGGTCCCTTTCACCATCATTTTCAATGACCAATTGTGACATTCTTATTCAGGCCATTGAAACTGATTACTATGAGAAACTTAGTTGGTTACTAAAAAAATGGAAGTAATAGGACAGAAGTGAGTATGTCCAGAATATATGGATTCAATGGACATCTCTTGGGGATACCTCCAGGACCCAGTGATAACTATAAACAGGCAACTGCAGTGACTTCCATCCAAAAGGTCTAAAGAAACCCAAATTCTTTGGTGATGAAGGTCTGAGTCCCTCTTGGATGACTCCTGGGTTGCTGGAAAGCAACCTAGACCAGTTGAGGTATTGGCAAAGGGTGAGAGAAATCTAGAGAGAGGTGTGAAAGATGAAGATGGCACATATCAATTTTTGGTGTTGGGACATTTTTGTAGCAATGGATACTGGGCCTCATTACTTTAATTTTCCTATATTAAATCTTGAAGCCTCTATGAAGAAAAGTAAATCAGAGAAAGGAGACAGAGGATAGCAGGGTTGGGTGACTATTTAAAAACAGTTGTCAAGGAAGTTTTCTCTACGTGATATTTGAACAGAAACATAAATGAAGTAAAGGAGAAAGTTACTTGGGTACATAAAACAAGAACATTCCAAAGAGACAAAGCAGCAATTTCAGAGGTTCTGGAACATGAATGGTATATTGAGGAGTCTCATGTGGCTGGAGGGATATGCAAAAGAGAGAGTGGTGAAGAGAGATGATAAGGATAGTAACTGGGGCCCAGACCAGGAAGGGCTTTGTAGGTAGTGAGAACTTTGGCTCTCTTTTGTATAGGATAGGGAACCATCTGCAGCTTCTGAGAAAATAATACAACATGTTTTTATGACATAATGTGTAGAGCTCCCTACTACCCAAGGATGGGTACAGAAAGATCAGTGAAGAGACCACTGCAGGAGAGTGTTTTGATCTCATTTCTGATGGATTTTCTGGGTACATAGAGCAAAGGTGTGGTGTCACTGGGTATAAGGTCTTAGATGATAAGTGCAATTACTGTTCTTTAGGGTTGACTTTAAACTACTCCTGAGGGGGGATTTTTAAAAAAGGAAATTTTCTACATCTTACAAATCTTTAATAAAGCATAATACAGCCTAATAGATCTAGAGGTGAAAGCTATGATTTTCTGATTCAAACACCCACTCCGGCTTTGCTAAGAAGTCATGGAAACCATGTCTCTCTGTTGAAAAACCACAAGTGGTTTCCAAGATCTGGCCCAGCACGAGGGGCAGTAGCACATGCCTGTAATACCAGTGGCTTAGGAGGCAGAAGCAGGAGGATGGAGAGTTCAAAGCCAGTCTCAGCAACTTAGCAAGACCCTGTCTCTAAATAAAATATTTGAAAAGGGCTGAAGATGTGGCTCAGTGGCTAAATACCCCTGGGTTCAATACCTGGTACCAAAAAAAAAAAAAAAAAGATTGGGCCCTTCACACAGGTTCCATGACCATGTGCCAAAATTGTGCTCCTTACTACATATTTGTCTTCTCTTTTAATTCTCTCAATGACCCGGGAAGGTGGAGTTATTCTTTATAAGTTTATAGATGAAGAAACAAAGAGTAGAGGGGGGGAGATTGAATAAATTGCCAATGGTCATTAGGGTATAAGGGACAGAGCCCTGGTTTTGAACCAAAAGCGGATTCTAGAGTTCATGCTCAACAACTCTAACTCCCAACTACTTACCATCCAGAAGTCAGGGAAACACCCAGGTTCTTTGATGGTCTAATCTTATTTTTATGATCTCTCAGATACTTCTAACAAGGAAAAATAACCAACATTAACAGGAAGATCTGATGTTTTTTTTTTTTTTTTTTAAAAACACATTTGCCTATAAGAAAATAATTAAGAGTGATTTTATTCATTTATTAAGACACCCTAAGTTAGGATGATCATTTAGTCTAATAACAAGGGTGGGTGGGCATTTATTCTGATTTCCTTTGATGATGTCTGCTGCAGTTTTCCTGCTGTGTGACTATTTTCCCCAGAAAGTCATAGTACTGCCTTATTCCTACTTTAAAAAATCATTAGTATAGTTGCATCACAGAAGAAAGAAAAAAACTAGATGTGTGATCTGCCCATGAAATAGAGTTGTTTGCCCCACATGAGCTCAGCCCTTTTCTTGTGCTGGCTGTGAGCCTGTACTCATGCTGCGGTAGAGAAGCTCATTACTGCTCACAGTAACCAGGAAATAGGGCTGGGCAAAAGAGAGAAAGGCCCAGAGTGTTCCCACAAAATTGAACCCTGAAAAGTCTGGGCATCTACTAGCATCATTTAGCAGCCACTTTCTTGGGTTTTTAAATGAAATTGCGGGGCTAAAGAAGGTTATTCTGGTGAACTGGAGCATTGCCCAGCATTTGCCAGTGGATAGAAGCATCATGGGATTGGTGGTGATGTCAAAAACGGGTGCATAAGTAGCAGATACTCATTTGTCCAGCTTGTTAGTACTCAGTTTTGAACTGAACCTGTGGCTCTCCTAGAAGCATAATGAAGTATCTGCAATTCAGAAATTCTTTCAAGCTTTGGGCACTGCACCTCCCCTTCCTGTTTCCCTTCCATGTCGATATTCTTGGCTGTCCTCACTGTTTGCTTCTAAGAACTTCTGCCACTGGAGTTGGTGTGCCCTGCCTAAATGGCATTTCATGGATTTCCCCAGGTGCCCCGCATCCATGCCTAGATTAACGTGTCAGTGGCATATGGTGCAAATGGCCTGTCATTCAGCCTCAGAATCAGTTTAAAATATCTGCCAGGCTGCTGACTGCTTGGCATAATGCCTACGGCCCCAGTGTTTGAGGAAGGAGAACAACATTGTCTGAAAATTATTTAGAGTGAATTTTCTTGTGTAAAAGCCAGAATCTGGCTTCCTGCCTTTCTCCATTTCCCTCTCTTTCTCTTTCCTTTGGTATCTGAGTTAAAGAAAGAAGCATACATCCTGAGGCTGAGTGCGGAGGACCAAAGGTAATTTTGAGAATGGCTTTTCTTGCATTTGTTTCTTCAATTTGTGTCCCGATTCTTGCTCTTTTCTCACAAAGAAAAGAGCCTAGCTTGTGCTTTTCAAACACTCTGGCATTTGATCCCCTTAGAAGCCTCTGTGGAGTGATTAACTCCATTCTGCTGACAAGAAAACTGAGGCTCAGGGATTCAAGTGTGACCAAAGCATATTGTAAGGAAGTGGCAGAATAACCATGCAAACCCAGGTCTATCTGACTGCACAGACTAAATTAGTTTCACTCAGTTAAGTCCACACTCTGACCACTGTCTGAACAGATACTGTGTGTATATCAAGTATCTCCAGGGAGGGAGAGAGATTTTTACTGCAGTTCAATGGGCAAAGCTCACAGCAGCCTATATCCCTGTAGGTACTGTGAGCGAGTGCCCTTGGATTCTTCTTGTTCAAACTCCTCACCTTGCACTTCTCTTAGTGTATTTAATGGTGGGTCATTTTTACTGTTTAGTTGCCTGAAGAGTTTCTTCCTCCTAAATCCACGCTCTAGAGCCGATCCTGCTGTCCCCGGGATGAAGCTTCCTTGGTGGGTGATGACCTCAAGACTGGAGGCAGTTGACCTGCAGGCAGAGAGGAGGGATGTCAGAGGTTCCTCAGCTCAACTTGGATTGATGAACCAGAATAATCCTGGCAGCAGGACCCATGGAATCAGCCTCAACTGGCAATCTTTTTCCAGAACTGCTCTTTCTCAATTTTTTTTGTGTTTGAGGTAAAGCATGTTTGCCAACTTCTCACTTACAGCCTCTTTTTTTCTAAGTATCCTAAAAACACTCTAATCTATTGCCCAGATGAGTGGTCTCCACAGCACCCAATGGTTATTCCAATTGGGTGGAATGCACTCGCTGGCTTCTCATTTCCACCATTATGCTCTACTATACAAGAATCTTTTACTTGAAATGCCCCTCCAATTCTGTAGTCTTTCAGGAAAGTTCTGTACCTGCTTCAAACTCCTGTTCAATCTGTCTCCTCCAAGAAATCTGCTGCAAACCAGTCTACCCTCCCAGCAGCTTCTTTATTTCATATTCCTTACAATGATAATAACAGTTGTTGGTTAAAATTATATAATTGTTTATTTGAATTGCTTATTTGAACAGGTATAGGGCCTGTTATCATTTGAATAGGGCATGTCCCCAAAAAACACATGTGTGAGACAATGCAAGAATGTTCAGAGGTGAAATGCTTAGAGCCATAACCTAATCAGTGGATTAACCCACTGAAGGATTAATAATTTGAAAGGACTACTGTACTGGTTGCTAACTATAGGCAGGTAGGGTGAGGCTGGAGGAAGTAGGTGGGGGGGGGGGCGCATGCCCTTGGGGAGCATATTTTGTGCCTCCTACTTCCCCCCACCCGCACTCTCCTTCCAGGCTACTGTGAACCGGGCAGCTTTTCTCCATCAAGCCCTTCTGCCATGATGTTCTGTCTCACCTCAAGCCAAGAACCTAGGAGTTGGCTGACTATGAACCTCTGAAATTGCACCCAAATAAGCTTTTCCTTTTCTAAATTGTTCTTGTCATGCATTTTGGTCACAGAAACATAAATTTGACTAATTCATGGCCCAACATTTAAATATACATTGGGGATACAAGTAATTGAAATGAGGAATAAATCATCCTCTTGTCCCAGCTGCCGAGTTCCCATCTCAGAAGCACTCTGTGACCAGTTCCTTTTGCCTCCTTCTGAGGCTTCCAGAGATGTCTTTATATGTATACATCAACAATATTTAAGAGTAATTGTTAATATATACTAGCAATTATGTTAAAGGTACTATACTAAGCATTTTATACATATTATTTCAATTGAATCATCCCAACATTAGGAATTTATCCATGATCATACAGCTACAATGTAGCAAAGTTGGGAATCTGAACCCAGGCTATCTGACTGCAGAGCTAAGATACATGATACAGACATTTTAAGGCATGTACTACACCATAGTACATGCCTTAAAATGTCTGTATCATGTACGTATCTGGTTTTCCAGCTAAATTAAAAGGTACTAAGGAACAAAAGAAATAGTGTGAGCAGAGGAAAGAAACAAGCACTTAGGAAGCAAATTATTGCTTTAAAACTTACTAGCTATGTGACCACAGGTAAATTTTCTAAACTCTGAATTTCTACTTTCGTAGGGGAAAATGCTAATCTCAGAGAAAGGGAGGAGTGTGGAGAGGACCAGGGAAAGTAAACTTGTAAAACAGTTGACTTAGAAAAAATATTCAGAAATGGAAGTTACCTTATCAAGAATCATGTCTTTTTTTCCACATTTTTTTATTTGTTATTTTTAGATATACAGAACAGTAGAGTGTATTTTGACACATTATACAAACATAGAGTATAACTTTTTCTAATTAGAATCCCATTCTTGTAGTTGTATATGACGTGGAGTTACACTAGTTGTGTATTCATATATGAACATAGGAAACTTGTGTCTAATTCATTCTATTGTCTTTCCTATTCCTATCCTCCCTCCCTTCCCTTCATTGCCCTTTGTCTAGTTCAATAAACTTTTATTCTTCGTGCCCCCCCCACACACACACACACTTATTGTGTGCTAGCATCCACATATCAGAGAGAACATTTGGTCTTTGGTTTTTGGAGATTGAAGAACCATGTCTTTAAGAATACATTTGCCATTTCCAAATGACCGGTAATATTAAGCATCTTTTCTTGTGCTTGTTATCCATAGATGTTCCTGGGTGAAATGTCTATTCAAAACTTCTCTAATTAAAAAACATTGATTTGTTTTTAAGAAAAGAAAAGCATACATTTGCCAGCTTCAGCTGCTCTATGCAGAATAGAAAGGTGCATAAGCAACACCCTTGTGACGTTTGGCACAAAACAGACCTAACCTTTCCAGTGGCAGGAAAATACTACACAGAGGTTCCTGAAAGCAAATACAAGGCAATAGGCTTTTGCACCTGATACCTACAGGGCTAGTTCAGGAGGGAATAGTTGGTCATTTGTTGGTTCTTCAAAGAAATGTATGGACTGATTTGGAAGACTGGTCTCAAAGTTGCGAACTTTGCCTGGAACATTCTTCCTCCCTATACTCTCATGTTAACACGTTCATCTCCTTCCAGTCACTTCCTCAGGGTCCTCCTGACCTTCACTCTGTCCCCATTACCACTTTATTTCTATTTTTTTTCCATGACCTTCAGTCATGTTATCATGATCCTGGCTATTGCATTTGTTTTTCATCATCTGACTCCTCTAGAATGTAAGCTTCCTGAGAGATAAGTGTCTTTGTTTCCATTGGTGTATCCTAAGCACTTTGAGTAGTGGCTGGCCTATGTTAATGCTTAAGAAACATTTGTTGGAGGAATAAAATTTTCAGATAAGGAAACTAAGGCTAAATGACAGCCTAGATAATTTTGCTAGTGAATATTACAGTCAAAACTAGAATTCAGTTTTCTTAGTCATTCAAACCAGTTGTCTTTCTATTATTAGATCATAGTTTTAAGGGTAGAGGGGTATATGTCTAAATTGAGGAGTGGATTGGCTATTGAGGAATCCAAAACTGGAAGTGAGTAGATATGGACAAAATAACTGAACCATAAAAGTGACAGCAGGAAAAAGAAAAAACACAGATGTGGGTGGTTGTGTTGATTTTTTTTTCCAAAATTTTGTTTAAGTACCTGAGACTCTGCTGTCAGTTTATCTAGTGAAATAAGATTCATGATCAATGTGTGGAGACGGAAATTTCAGACCTCATTATACACAAACTGAAGATTATTCCTTTGCTGTCACTGCGGCATTTGACACGCCAGTGAAAACAAAAGGAAATCTGTCTCAGATGCCCCTTTTAGCTTTGACAGATGTGGAGATGCAGGAGTTTGGGGTGTTAATTTTTGGCTGAATGTTAAATGTGAGCATGTCCAGAGATACAGCTAGAGAAACTACCACCTTGTTCACAGTTAGGGCTGAAGGCCAGTGATGCACTGAATTTCAGTCCAGGGTTTTCTACTCCCATTTCTACTGTCTTTATCTCAAAAGGAGGAAATGCTCTGCCTTTCCTAGATCAACCTTCCACCTGAACTTGTGGTCACATTCTTTTCTCCTATCACTTATTCCATCTTTCTTAAATCTTAAATTTGTCTTTTCCCTACTTGTGTGGATATGCCCAAGTCTCCTCCATACCAATGCAAAATAATGAAATCTTCCTGCAATACCTTGGATCCATTAGCTTTTGAAGTATCCCAAAGTACCCCCAAACCATGGCTAGAAACAGCAAGCATTTCGATTGCTCTCTAGTCAGTGAGTCACCTGGGCAATTCTACTGATCTAGGTCAGGCTCAGGTGATTGCAGTTGGTCCTGGAACCCTGGCTGCATGTCTTCATGTGGAAAGAGTCAGCTGGAATGAAGACTGGGTGGGCTGGTCAAGGATGGCCTCACTCACATGCCTCACAATTAACAGTCATTAGTTATGGTGATATGGGTGACTGGGCCACTGGTTGCTGATTATCCAGCATGTTTGCTCAAGCTTATTCTGAAGGTAGCAGGACTGAGCGGGAGAGAGAGATAGAGAAGGCATGCAGAAGTACACAAGACCTCTTGAACTGGCATAATATCACGTTTACCTTATTTCATTGGAAAAAGCCAGCTATGTGGCCATCCCAGGGACAAGGAAAGAGACTCTACTTCTTTTTCTTTTTTAAAAAATATTTATTCTTAAGTTTTAGATGGACACAATACCTTTATTTTACAGGTATGTGGTGCTGAGAATTGAACCCAGTGCTTCATGCATGCTAGGCGAGCACTCTACCACTGAGCCACAACCCCAGCTCCTCCTTGATGGGAGGAGCTGAAAAGTTCCATCACAGGGAGTTTGGATTCAGGGAGAGATGAAGAAGTAAGGTCAATTTTTCAATCAACCTACTATATATCTCTCTTCATCCTTAAGCTTCTATACAGGTCTCCTTTCCTTCATATCCAAACTTGCAGAGGGTAATTGTCCAGTCACTTCTCACCCAAGATGACCTCACCTTATTACCACTGTTTCCATTTTGATGAAACTCCTCTATTTAAAAGACTTGCTAGCTCAAATATCAAATGTACTCTCAGCTTTCATCTTACTTAACCTCACTGCACAATTTGACTTGCAGTCATTCCTTCCTGCTTAAAATTCTCCTCCCTTCACATCTCTGATTTATTCTCTCCTGGTTCTCCTTCTACCTCACAGACCATTCCTTCACAGATTTCTTTGGCTGACTGGTATGTTAATGCTGGTGTTGCTCATATTTCTATTTCTCACCCTCCACTTTTTTTCCTTCTAAACTCTTTCAGGAATTTAATTCAGTAAGGTGGATACTTCTTGTCATGGTTTGGATATGAGGTGTTCCCCCAAAGCTCTTGTGTTGATGCAGGAGGTGAAAGGATTAGGTTATGAGAGCTGTAACCTAATCACCAAATCATCCGTTTGATGGGTTAATAATTTGGAAGGACTACTGAACTGGGTGGTAAGTGAGGTGGGGCCTTCCTGGAGGAAATAGGTCACTGGAGGTATGTCATAGGGGATTATATCTTGTCCCCCTGGCTTTTCCTTCTATCTCTCTGCTTTTTGGTTATCATGAGGTGAGTAGCTTTCCTTCACCACAATGTTCTGCCTCATCTCAGACCCAGAGCAACGGAGTTGGCCGATCGTGAACTGAAATTTCTGAAACTGTGAGCCAAAATAAGATTTTCCTCCTCTAAGTGTGTTCTTTTTTTTTTTGTATGTGTATGTGTGTGTGTGTGTGTGTGTGTGTGTGTGTGTATGCTGGGGATTGAACCCAGGGCCTTCTGCATACAGGCAAGCACTCTACCAACTGAGCTATATCCCCAGCCCTCTAAGTTGTTCTTATGGGGCATTGTCTTCACAGTCACAAAACTCTAGCTAACACAGTACTAGACATATTTATTCTAACTCACCTCTTAATCACCAGATATAAAGCCTCAATGCCTACTGGTTGTTGCCAGAGTTTCCTCAGACATGTCTAAAATTAAGCTTAATATCTATTTTCCAAAATTCTATTGTTTCTTTTATTAATGAAAAAATTTGGAATTCTACCAATTCATCAAATAGAAACTGAGGACTGTTCTTCATTCCTTCTGCCCTTGGCTCCCTATAACCAGAAGGCTTTCCTGTCCATTCTGCCTCTCAAGTATCTCAAAGCCCCACCCTTTCCTCCTGTCCTCACTGCTGCTGCCTAAGTTTAAGTCTTCATTTTCTGTCCCCTAAACCAATGCTAGAGCCTTTCCTTTGCTTCCCTGACCCTTTTCTACAGCCAGAGATCTGTCTTTCTGAAATACAAATCCATCAGTGTTACTCCTCTGCCTTATACATTTCCACTGGATCATTTCAGTCAAGGTAAAAATCTAAGTATTTTGCATTAGTGTTCACCAGTTGTGCAAAAAAAGAAATGTATTCCTCCTCATTTAAGAAAAAGATTTAGTATAAGGAAATAGGATCTCTCAGGAGGCAACAAGTACTACCAGAAAGCAGAGAAGTTCTCAGGGACAAAGTCTCATGTTTGCTGGTTACTTTCCCATTGCCTTCAGTATCTCATCTCTGCTTCTTTCTGGACTTTGTCCCTGTGGACTCCTCCATCCTAAATCCTACCTTCTCCATATCCATCAATGCATATGCATTTTATTTGGAGGGGTGTTGAACCCAGGGGTTCTTTACCACTGAGATACATACCCAGAACTTTTTAATTTTTTTATTTTGAAACAGGGATTCACTAAGTTTCTGAAGGTCTCATTAAGGTGCTGAGGCTGACCTCAAACTTGCAATCCTTCTGCCTTAGCTTCCTGCCTGAGTCATTGGATTTCAGGCATGTGCCACTGCACCTGGCACACATGCATTCTTAATCTAAGCCTACTTAATTTTCATATCTCTTGGAAGAAATTATTGGGAAAGAAAATCCAATTGTCTTAGCTAGTGTGTCAGTTGGTTATGACTATAATGGGATGAGGTCATATGTACAAGACATGAAAGTTTATGTTCACAACTTTGGTGAGACCGGTAGATAAGAATGTTCTTAGAGAAGAAAATTCAAACAAGTATAATATATTCCTTAATATGGCATCTGGTATTTTCTAGTCTCAACTCTCAACTCTTCTCCCACTCCAAGTAAATAGAACCATGCCCCATTACCTAAACAAATCATGCTCCTTTTCCTATGTTATTCCCAACACCTTCAATATTCTTACCCTCCTTAAGCTTCACAAAGCTTCCTTCCTTCTCAATTCATCAAATAGAAACTGAGGACTGTTCTTCATTCCTTCTGCCCTTGGCTCCCTATAACCAGAACGCTGTCCCAGTTTGAATATTACCTCCTCTATGAAGGCTGACCTTGCGAGTTGCTCTTTCCTTCAGAAATGCTTGCATTTTCTATTGAGCACATATCACAGCAAATGGAAATTGTTTTCCCCTTTGCTAAATTATGAGCATGTTTTCCCCTTTGCTAAATTATTGGTAGGCATATCTGGCATAGTTTTAGGCACATAGAGGTTCAAAAAGTTTGCTGAATGGATACAAATGTGAATAATCAGATTCTCTAAAACTGTGGTTCTCAAAATGTGCTTCTAGATCAGTGGCATCAGCATCATCTGAAAACTTGTTAGAAAGGCAAGTCCTTGGACCTCACTGCAAAACCCACTGAAACAAATTCTGAGAGTAGGTATATCTTACCAGCTAAGACATCCATGTCCTAATCTCTAGAAACTGTGAATATGCTGTTATGTGGCCAAGGAGAATTCACATTGCAGAAAAAATTAAGATTGTTGATCAGCTGGTTTTAAAAAAAAAGAAATTACAATAGGATAATATGGGTGGGCCAATTTGTCACAAAGGCCCATAAATGGGGAAGTTGAAGAGAAGAATCAGAGCCAGAGGGGTATCATAAGAAAGACTTGATCATCTGTCACTGGCTTTGAATATGGAGGGAATGTAGTAAGCAGCCCTTAGAATCTAGAAAAGACAAGGAAGTGGTTTCCCCCCAGAGTCTCTGGAAAGAAACTCAGTCTGGTTGAAAGCTTTATTTTTGTTCAGAAGACCATTTTGGACTCCTGGCTTCTGCAACTATAAGATAATAAATTTAGGTAGTTTTAAGCCACTCAGTGTGTGACAATTTGTTACAGCGGTGATAGGAAATTGATATAGTAGGGTCCAGCAATTTGTTTAGCAAGACCTCCAAGTGATTCTAAAATTTCTTTCCACTGTGCACTCTTACACCTGGTATTAAGCCTAGTGTAATCCTCATCCTTCTTTCTTTGCTTGACTCTCTGTATGTTCACCATTATATTCTAATACAGAGCTGGCACTCAGTAGTAATAGAAGTGGCAGCTAATACTTATTGAGAAGGTCTATATGTGACTTAACCCAGTCCTTATAATAAGGCTGTGAAGTAGGTAATATTAGTATCCCATATTTTATAGATGGGAAATAGATGAACAGAGAAGAAAATAAGCTTTCCCCAAAATCCCTCCCCACCCCATAGTAAGTGAAAAATCTCAAACTCAGCTTCATCCCACAGTGCATGTTCTAATCCCTATGTTATGTGGTCTATAAGCAGAAAGCAATGTATATTTGATTGAGGAATGAATTAAGAAATGCATGAGCCAGGCACAGTGGCACAAGCCTGTAATCTCAGTGACTTGGGAGACTGAGGCAGAAGGATTGCAAGTTCAAAGCCAGCCTCAACAACTTAGTAAGAGCCTGTCTCAAAACAAAAACTTTGAAAAGGACTGGGGATATAACTTGGTGTTAGACCATCCCAACTTAGTGTGAGCCTATCTCTAAATTTAAAAAATAATAATAAAAAGTCTAGGTATGTGACTCAGAGGTTGGGTGCCCCTATGTTCAATCCCTAATACTACAAAAGAAAAAGAAAAAAAATAATGAATAATAAACAATAAATCTTACCTAAGGACTTTTGCAGCATATTAGGAAGCAACAGTGGTGCTCTAAATGGATTTTATTCCACACTGACTCAACAGAATAGGGAGAAGCACACTCTTTATTTGTATCAATGTAGATCAGAGGACTCAGAAAAACTACTAGACTTAGAGAGGAGAGCTGGACTGCTAATGATGGCCAAGGATAGGACTGGGGAACATGTATACTCTGCAAAGATTCTGTCAGGAATGAGGAAGAGTATAAGGTAACAGAGAGGCAAGTCCAAGGCTATGATCACCACATTATCGCCAGCTCTAGACTAGGCCCAGAACCTTAGAGGCCAAGGCCTAAATTATCAAGATATATCTGTTGAATGAAAGAGCATTTTAGTGTGAAATTGATCTGAGCTCTTCAGACATAAGTTTCAAGGTGTCTGAGAAAGATCTCTGATTAGACTCACCAGAACTCTCAGGTGTGACATTCGTGATATGAAGGGAAAGGCTGAGCCATGGCCAGTGAACTGAAGAAGTTGGAGGCCCAGGGAGGATAGCTAGAACAGTTACTGACAAATGGTCAAGACCTGATGTCCAAAGTGGGTGGCCAGTCTACGGCCATACCACCCTGAACGCGCCCGATCTCGTCTGATCTCGGAAGCTAAGCAGGGTCGGGCCTGGTTAGTACTTGGATGGGAGACCAAAGTGGGTGGCCATTTGCAACCAAGACACAAGAAATAAAGGCTTGGAGACCTGGAGGAATAGAGGAATTCCAACCAGGAATTTGAGTGCCCCCATTGAGTGATTTTCCCTACTTGAGCTCTTTGAAGGGTGTCCCAATATGTTGGTAGAGTACAGGAAGACAAAACAAGGGAGGTAGACACTGAAATACCAGGCTGGTTGACAGGGTCAGGTCAGGGCGTCTCTTCACAGAGGACAGACTCGATGTATTGTATTGGGACTATGGCAGGCCTAGGCTTTGGAGATAACCAGCTCAAGCAAATCAGAGCCCTGGGAAACTAGACAGATGCCAGCTAGCAACAGAAATTTCGAATAAGTTCTGTTGATAAAGCCTAACTGAAGGCACACAGGGTAGTGAAAGGCAAATGGCAGAACTAAACTTTAGTAAGGAAATAACCCAAAAGCAAAGTGCATAGTGCTGAGGCACTCTGGTCAGGGAAAGAAGAGGCAGAGCTACAGTGGGTGGGAGCGGGAAGCAGTGCCATCTTGAAATATTCATGACCTGAGTTCCTACAGTTACTAGGTTAAATAGGAGGGAAAAGGATCTGTTAATATCAATGGAAGTGATGGTGGGAAACTACTTGATCATTGCTGTGCTCAGCCTGGGTTTCTTGGTTGTTTTATTCCACGAAAATTTAGGGAAATTTTTTTATACAGATTTAATTCCTGGAATTCCAATTTTCATAAGTTTTAGTTTCATTTTCAAAATAAGGTCTAGTCCAACTTTTTTTTTTTTTTTTTTGGTACTACAATGGAAACTGGGAGACCCATTTTAAGGGGATTCAATTTGAGTGATCTTTTTCTACTATCAAATTACCTGCAATACTTTGAGGGAACCTTGCCTCGAGCTCCACTGTTCTATTCACCAGGGCAGGTAGAGAGATGAGTGGGCCCAGCCACAGAAGAGTCTGGAAGGGAACAGGAAGGGAGAAGGACCCAAGTTAGCTACAAAGGCTTAGAACCCAATATAGCAAAGTCCCAGAATGCTGTGGAACACTGACAGTTCCTGGGTTCTATATTTCACTCAATTGTTAGGCACTAGCTCTTTCTGTTAAATACAATACTAGATAGTTGACATTCAGATAGGTTAAGTTATCTGGCCAGGATTAGTAAGTATAAGAGTTAAGATTGACAGCCAGATCTCTCTGATAATAAATCTGGAGCTCTTTCCTTAGCAAGCTGTCTCCTCTTCAGTGGGAAAAACTTCTCAAAGTGGGTCTGGATCCAAGAGTAACCCAGGGCTTATTCCAGGGATAGGGATAGAGCACACTTTCTTAGGAATGCCATTTGTAGAAACTATCAACTAAAAGCTTACATTTAGAGAGGCTCGAGTACGAAGCATAATCAGCCAGCAGGGATAGATTCCTTGTAACTTAGGAATACAATAAATATTACCAACTCCACAGGGCTGTGTGAGGGATCTTGTGGAGAGTGTTTACAAAGAGCTCAGTACAGAGCATGGCATATAATATATCCTTAATATACATCAGTCATAATTCATCCTAAAGAGGATGTTAGAGGTTCTGCTCCTCACCTGCACACAGGGGAGTGCTAGAATATGTAGTCTTAACAGAAATAAATGGAAGAAATGCAGGCTGAAGTAAAAAAGCAATTACATGACAAGTTTCCATATGCTTATTCTTTACTTGACCAGGAAATTTTAGGTAATTAATGTTTGAAAAGAAATATGAAGGAAATTAGAATGGTGTCAAGTTTCCCTCATATTAATGTCATGTGACCCCACAGCCTCCAAAGCCATTTGGTGGTGTTAGGAAGACTATGCCCAGAGTGCCTCATTAAAACTTCCCCAACAATAGCTCTACCACCCATGAACTGCTGTTTTCTTCTCCCTTCCTGTGAAGTCACCCAAGTTGCCTCTGAATGGAAAATCTCAAATGAATAGCACTGGAGTGTGATTAATAACGTTCCTTCCTCAGTTTCCTACTTTGTTGTGCACCTCGATGATATTCCAAAGTATAAAACAGGGACATCTCACCAGGCTGAGAGCTCACTGGATGTGACAACCACACCTTTGGTCCAGGCTTTCTTTGTTTATTATATTTTTTTTCTTCGTCAGAGGCAACTAGCAGAAACCTTATAGAAAGTAGAATTTGTTTGAAAGCTCTCCTGCTTCCCTCCAGCACTTTGACCTTCTTGTAACGTGTGTTGTTTGAGGGGGGCATGCCTCTGTCCATGAAACCAGAGGAGAAATAATTCTACCCAAAGAAAATTATAATCAATTGGTCTAGAAGTCTCTTAACTTAATAGACAGTGATATGGGGACTATACCCCTAGCCTCTGACTGATTCAAGAGTTTCTTTTCTCCCTCACATGTCAGTTGTCACAGGCTTTCGCATTTTGACCTCTTGTTTTCTTTAGTAAAATAAGTCTTTTCATTTGAAATTCTCATCTTCCCATTAATTAGTGACAGTACATCAGAGCTCCTTTCATAGCCATATAATCTGGGCTATAACCCTAGCTCTGTATCAATTTTTGGTGCATTATCTTGACTCCAGCCACCTAAGAAACACAGAATCTGAATCAAGTCTGTCTCCAGGGTACTTGTGAAAATATGCTTAGTCTGTCCTACTTCCCATTAACTCTGCCTTTGATACGGGGTCTGTCTTCTAGCAGGCTATGAGTAAGGCAAGGACTCTTTCTGGATGCATTTTTTTGCACTAAAGAGAGAGAGAGAGAGCGCTATATTATCAGTGAGTATCAATTATAATGAGGCATTTTTAGTGGGTCTTGATAATGTTGGAACCAGGGAACAGTGGCCTCTGAGCGAGATCCTGGCAGCTGCGTTTTATTAACCCGAGTCAGGGTGTTAAGCAGATTTTCAGACTTGATTGACAGAACCCTTTCAGCACAAACCCTGGAAAACTATTAGGAGAAAAGAATTCCATCGAGGAATTCTGCCTGTAATAGTTTTAATACAGAAATGCATTTCCTCTGCAGCACACTGAGCTCATATCATTTCCAGACTGAGTAGTATTGTGGTTCCAGTGTCATTTACCACAACCAATTATAAGACATCCTGAAAATGTTTTAAATAGAATTGGATCAAGAAAAAAATGATCTTTCAAGATGTGGTCTGAGAGGCAAAATCCCAGAATTACCAGTAGCTCTCATGCTCCATCTCTTTCAAAAGAAGGAGGAAGAGAAAAGAGGAGACAAAGGAGGGGAGGAAGAGGAGGAGAAGATATGATTTAGGGGCAAGAGGTTGAACGAAAGCATAAAAAGCAGGATATAGCTACTTGACTACCCTTTGTGTTCTTCAACATTCTTTCCGTTGCTGCAAATCCCCTAAATACAGAGATGGACAGTCTTTTTAAGGCACCAGATTCACTTCTCAAAATCATAGAATGCATAAAGCCACTGCTGTGATCAGAAGGTGCTACTCCAGTGGCAATGTCAACCCATCTCCTGGAACAACAGAGAGATGTCTCATCTTAAAAGGATCCAGCAAACAGTCATTGCTATTCTTTGCATTAACCACAATTTCATTACGATGCTACACTGGAAAGAGCTGTTGGGGAAGCCAAATATCAAATGTTTGGGTTTGTCTGTTTTCTGTTTTCAATTGTCTTATTGAGTTATTGGAATATAAAAATAATATATGTTTGTTGCAAAAAAAAATCAGAAAGTAAAGGAGGAGGCAATGAAAACAAAGGATATTATCCAGGGATAAGAACTACATGCATATTCAGAAACAAAAATGTTTTCAGATAAGAAACACTCTAGTATAACCTGCTTTGTGTTATTTGGCAATATGCTATGAACCTTTCTCCATATCAATAAATATGGATTTACATCACATATCTAAAGCTGCAGTGTATTATTGTGTCATTATTTTAACTAATCCTCATCTGATGAACATTTAGCTTCCTCTGCCCCCTTTTATTCCTGTTTTAAATAATATTGCAATATCATTCCTCTACACCAATGATCCTCAAACTTTAATATGACAAAGAATCATCTGAAGTATTTAAAAAATATGAATGCATGAACCTCACATCTAGATATTCTGCTTCAATAAGAAAGGTATAAGACCAGGAATCTGCATTTTACCAAGCACTACAATGATGATGCTGGTAGTCCTCTAGCCACATGTTAAGTAATATATATCTTTGCAAACTTGTCTAATCCTTAAGATAAAGTTCTACAACAGGTTTCCATGTTTACAATGTCTAGGCAGTGCATTTCAACAGTCTACCTTCTTTTCAATTATTTGGTTGATTAAAAGGAAAAAAAACAGATTGGATCATGAAGGTAGGTATCAAGGTAGGGAGTGTGTATGGGGCACAGATCAACAGGGTAAATCTGTTTAAGAACCCTCAGAATTGGCTTCTTAGCAGTCTGTAGAAGGCAAAAATCCTTTCCAAGGAATCCCTAGACCCTTCCACTGGAACCTGGTCATGAGAAGAGTTGAGGCGGGATGGGTGAAGACACAAGATGAGAGTGAAAGTGAGCTCCACATCTTGGCTGAAGTTCTGAGATGGGAGGGTGCCTGCAGGTTGCCATTTGCACCACAGAGTGCTACCAACAAATGGTCACCAAATGAGATGCTCCATTTCCAAGACCTACTTGAACAAAATTTGCTTTTGACTAGAATTCTGTTTCCACCCTCAGTTTTCCAGGAGTTTGAAAAGGTAGAGTAAGAGAATACAGGCATTTCTTCATTTCCAGGATATGAAAATGCTTATGTAAATGGACATATGCTCCACCAAACAAAGGTACAGATTCCCCTGTTGACAACCTCCCAACTCCAGAAGGAGAAGATGGCCAATTATAAACCACATAAAGAACAATTTGGGGGCTGGGGATGTAATTCAGTAGCAGAACTCTTGCCTAGCATACATGAAGCCCTAGATCTGATCCCCAGCACCACAAAAGAAAAAAATTTTTTGTCCAAGCTCATGAAGTATAGAAATTGAACAAGTATAGGACTCCAATTTGAATCACAAAAAGAAAAAAATTTTGTCTTCCTTTTTTGTGTAAATGTTATTATAGTATGATATACACATACAGGAGACTAAATCCTAAGTATGCAGACTGGTCATATGTTCACAAAGTGAACACACTGGTATTACTAGTATCCAATCAAGAAAGAGAATAATCCTCTGATGCCAGAAGTCCCCTGGTATCTGCTTGCAGTGACTATTCTCCCCAAGGGTAACTGCCATGCTGATTTTTAACAGTTTTAATTGGCTTGACTTGGTTTTGAGCTTTATATAAATGGGATCAAAATACACAAGCTTTTTCTTTTTGAATTTTTTTACTTGATTTTATAGATCATTAGTTTAACTCTTCCTACCCTCTGCAGACCTGTCCCTAAAAAACAAATGTAAAAGAATATACTTCAAATAAGTCAGTGTCCATTTATGCCATTAAAATTGAGTGGCTTTATCTAAGTTGATCCCAGCTGAGTCTCTAGGGCCCTCATGGCTGTCCATGGTAAGGTAATAAGGATCCTCAAAGTTACTCCCCAGTGTGCATGACAGGCAACTCCAAGAGCCAGTATAATGCATTGGAAATAAGATTAGCTTTAGAATCATAAAGAAGAGTTCAAACAGAATCATCTCCACTTACCAGGAATACTATCTTCATGAGGTCATGTAATCTCTCTGGGGCTCAGTTACTGCTACATCTGTGAAATGGGGGGAAATCTCATTGGGTAATTGTGAATATTAAGTAAGGCCAGGTGCAGTGGCACACACCAGAAATCCCAGTAACTCAGGAAGCTGAGGCAAGAGGATCACATATTCAAAGCTAGCCTCAGCAATATAGTAAGGCCCTAAGCAACTTAGCAATACCCTGTCTCAAAATTTAAAAATAAATAAATAAGGGCTGGGGATGTGGCTCAAGCAGTAGCGCGATCGCCTGGCATGGGTGGGGCGCTGGGTTCGATCCTCAACACCACATAAAAATAAAAATAAAGATGTTGTGTCCACCGAAAAAACTAAAAAAAAAATATTAAAATAAATAAATAAATAAGAAAGGGCTGGGGATGTGGGTCGGTGGTTAAGCACTCTTGGATTCAATTCCTGGTACCAAAAAAAGAGTAAAATCTAAACACAAAGTACTTGGCATAAAATGGGTGTACCAGAAATGTTCATTCTCTTTCTCCCCTTCAGAGACTAAACCATTATCCATCAAATTTAGCTTGGAAAGCGCAACCTAAATAGATAACATTTTCAGTGGCAGCTATCTGCACCATTAACAGGCAAGTTTAAAATCATTTGGAAACCAGGTTTGTGGTCAAAGAGCACATAAATCTGCTGACACAGAGTCTTTTTCAGAACTGAGAAATGTCATCATGCATTCTTTGGAAATTGGTGTGGCTTCATGTCCCCTTGTATATTCTACCATGCTGGCCTGGCTGTTTATTTATTAATGATTATCACCACAAAAACCATTATTATCCCAGCTTCCTGTCATGGCCTAAGAGCACATGAAATCCTCATTTCCCAACAAGAGCACAGAGTCTCCAAATGCCTGTGCTTCCCGAGACATTATCATTTTATTAATAGCCATTATGTCATTTCATTTACAATGGCCTTTTCAGTTAGACACACACATGATCGTGTAACTATCGTGTCATTTCTGCATTTTCACCAGGATACATATTAAAATCTCTGACAGATTGCTAATGAGCTGATGTTGGAATTACAGAGTAGTCTGTTATCATTTGTCCATTCACAGTTTCCTCACCAGCCCATCTGTGCTCGGAACACAGCCACCATGGAGCATGCAGGCTGGGACAGTTTCTCCATTTACACCTTTTGCCTTCAGAGGCCTCTGGGAAAGCCTGTCCCTAATTAAAGATTTTAACAAACATATTGCCAGCTTTCTAACACTGTTATTAAACTGTTCTCTCTTGTTAGAAAAGGTGCTGTTTGTCAGCAGTTTGTAGATTTAGATATTTAATATGTGTTTCTGTAGCCCAGCAAAATATTTGTGTTTTTTAGAATAATTTAATTAGTATGTTATGCATATATCTACCTATATGCACAATAAATACACATGGCACATATGCTATCAAAATCCTGTATAATTATTCAGATTCACAAGGACAAAGAAGATGATGTATCCCATAGACACACAGACTTCTTTATGGAACAAGGTATGCTTGAACCCACTAGGACAGGACTATTAAAACAAAATGGTCAGTTTGAGATTGTGGCTTACATAATTTTCGACAAAGGCAAAGTATCTTCCACCTAAAATATTTGTTTAATTAAGGTGCATTAAAAATATGCTTTCCCTGGCAGAATATTCTTAGTTGAGAGGCTAGACATTCCCTTACCCTAATGATTTAATTATTAGAGCTGAGTTTCATGGTGTGGGTGTGGTTGAGGAGTTGGGGACCTGGAGTCAACAGGAGAGTTTTGCATCAAATTTGGACACCCCTTCCCATCACACTCATTGCATCAGAGGGTTGAGAGAATGCGAGAGATGCCAGAACTCAGAGCTGCTACCCCAGGAAAAAGCTTGCAGATTATCCGTCTCCCCAGGGTGAGCATAGGGTCACCCACCCCCTCGTGACAAGCCATAGAAGGTTCTCCAAACTAAAGCAAATCCTGAAGGCCTGAGACCTTTACCTTCAAGGCAGGAATAATAATTCCCAAGGGTTCGTTACTCTGGAATCTCTGAATGTTTTTCAAGTTTTCACCAGCAGCTCTGTGACATTGAGGGGACTGTGAGATGCATCTTTCAGTGTGCAAGTTTGATAGTCACTCATTGCTCTGAAATTTTAATGTAGGCTTTGATACTTTGATTTAATCCTTGAATTAATTATTGGTAAATCTGAGGGAGAAGCCACAAATCATAACGCAAGGTCCTTGTCCTGAAAGAATTTGCAAACTAGAGAGCTAATGCATATACATGAAATCTGTATGCTCTACGTAACACCTAACCCTGTAGGGTGGGCAATGCTCAGAGCCACATGATGGGCGCCATCACAAGGAAGTGTGGAGTGTGAAGACATCACTCTGAGAAAGGAAGTTAGGAAGGTATCAGAGGGGGCAGAACGAGAACCAAATTGTTAAAAATGTGTAAGAGGTATTTGTGAGAAGGGAGAGGATACTGTGAGCTAGAAAGACACAGGAAAAGACAAGGAGACTTGTCCGGGAGACTTTAAGTAGCTGCTTTGGCAAAAGCAAAAGTTTGTGAGGGAGCCTTGAGAAGGCAAGATTTCAAGGGCCACTCTGTCAAAGCCAAGGATCTGTACTTCACCATTTTTGGTTTGTTCGTCAGTGATTTGGTTTAATTTCCCCCCTTTTAAATACTTATTTTTATTTGTTATTTTTATTTACTCATAGACCATAGAAAATACTTTGACATATCATACATGTACACGTAGTATAACTTCCCATTCTTGTGGTTGTACATGATGTGGAGTTTCACTGGTCGTGTATTCATATATGAATATAGGAAATTTATGGCCAATACCTTCTACTGTCTTTCCTGTTCCCATATCCCCCTTCCCTTCATTCCCCTTTGTCTAATCCAATGAACTTCTTTTCTCTGCCCCACCCTTGCTGTGTGTTAGCATCCACATGTCAGAGAGAACATTAGATCTTTGTGGTTTTTTAAAATATTTACTTTTAGTTTTAGGTGGACATAAGATTGTTATTTCATTTTTATGTGGTATTGAGGATCAAACCCAGTGCCTCACACATGCTAGGTGAGCGCTCTACCACTTGAGCCACAACCCCAGCTCTGGATCTTTGGTTTTTTGAAATTGGTTTACTTCACTTAGTATGATAGTCTCCAGTTCCATCCATTCACCAACAAATGCCATAATTTCATTCTTCTTTATGGTTGAGTAATATTCCTGTGTGTGTGTGTGTGTGTGTGTGTGTATATATATATATATATATATATATATATATATATATATAAAATCACATTTTCTTTATCTATTCATCTGTTGAAGGGCACCTAGGTTGGCTCCATAGCTTAGCTAAGTAGACTTTATTTATGAGAGAGGTTTTAGCGTCCCAGCAAAAATGAGTAGATAGTACAGAGTTCTCATATGCCCCCAGCCCTCACACACACACAGCCTCCCCTATCACCATCTCCCAACAGAGTAGTACTTTTATTACAATTGATTGCCACATCATTATCATATAAAGTCCATAGTTTACATTAGTGTTCATTCTTGGTGTTATGCATTCTATGGATTTTGACAAATGTATAATGACATATATCCAACATTATAGTATCACACATAAGAGTTTCATAGTCCTAAAAGTCCTCTATGTTTCCCCATTTGTCCCTCCCTCCCTGAAACCCTTGGCAACCAGTAATCTTTTTATCATATCCATGATTTTGCCTTTTCCAGAATGTCACATTGTTATAATCATATGGTATGTGGACTTTTCAGATTGACTTAATTTGCTTAGTCATATGAGTTTAATTTTCCTTCATGTTATTCATGGCTTGATAACTCATTTCTTTATGTTTTTGTTTTTGCCTCTTAATCACAGAGTAGAAGCTTTTATTTCGGCAATCAAAAGAATGAAATAAATGGAATCTATAATGATTAACATTAGGCATGCACCTCTACCTGAAACTGCTGTTGGCTTTTAAATGGTATAAATCTTTATAATTTCTTTATGCATCTTTGAATTTTTTGTACCCTGATAGACAGGGTAAGTTAACTTCTTCCTGTTGCTGTCTAGTAATGAGAATTCTGTTCAACAGCTGGATTCCTTTATAACTGAAGGCCTCCAGATCCTCAGGCTTCCTGTTCTACCATGAGACCATACCTTAATGTAGACGTTTAAGTACATCACCAGCATAGGCGAGGGAGACAACCTGAAAGCTGGGGTGTACTGTATGAATTCTCTGTACATTTTTTTCCAGCACTGATGGTCAAACACTGTTTGTGTATATATATCACATTTTCTTTATCTATTCATCTGTTGAAGGGCACTTACAGTTAAGGTAACCCACAGTTAAGTACCAAATTATAATTGTCCAACTTCTGCCTTTTCAGACATGCACAAAGATCTCCTCAAAAATGTGAAACAGATTCACACGAATGAAAGTTTTACCTGTGTGATCCCACCATCAGGTTACAGAAAGCAGTTTCACTATCAAAATTATGGGAAGCAGTTAAGGGAAATTTGAGAAAAAGCATAGTCCCACACATGACGACATGCATGTAATATTTTCACAAGATTAGCATTAAAAACACAAATACACCTATGACCCTCAAACCCTACACATGCAAAAATGATCTTTGTTCATTCTCAGGTGACCAATGTCCCAAGAGTGACAAAAGATAAGAGCCAATTCCTCACAGCCATTTGTCCAACCATCCCATCAACAGCTCTCCCTTTCTTACTCTACCTTCCTTTTCCAAAAATGTAATGCTGAGATCAGTCAGAAAGGCTTCCTGAGAAGACTGTGGTTTGGATTTCTGCGTCTGTTCCAGTTGATTCAAGATGAATTGGCTTGCATCAATGAAGCACTCAAAGCAGCTCACAAAACAGGACTCAGCCCAACTGTCCAACTTTGGCCCAGGCTTGTTCATGTACCTCTCCCAACAAAATTAAGTCATCTGGTGTACCAGCTGCTGGAGGCACTGCTTCTGAGTTTCCACCTTGATGAAATGTGGCAACTGTAGGTCTACTGTACCCAAACCAGCCACGGAGGAAGACCAGGAAGAATGCATCCCAGCACAACCACATGTGCCAGAACTTCACACCAACTCATTGACCTTTAGCTCATTTCTTTTTAACACTGACTAATATTCTCATTTTCTGGGTGTACTATACTTCATTTTAACCAATCATATATTCAAGGACAACTTGCTGCTTCCAAGTTTGGGAAATTATGAATAAAATCACTATAAACATCCATGTGCAAATTTTTGCATGAACACAATTTTTCAACTTTTTTTCTACTTCTTTGGGTAAGTACAAGAAGCACAACTACGGGATCACAAGGTAAAATCTGTTTAGCAGAAGAAAAACAATCGGATCTTTCAGGTGGTTTTATGATTTTGCATCCCCATCTGCTATAAATGAGAGTTGCCATTGGTTTACATCCTTGTCAGCATTTGGTATTGTCAATGTTTCAGATCTGGGCTATTCTGTTAAGTGTGTAGTGGTATTCATTGCTCTTTAAATTTGTATTTCCTTGATGACATGTGATGTGGAGCATCTTTTCATATGCTTTTTGGCCATTTTATATCTTCTTTGGTAAGATATTTATTCAGGCATTTTGTCCATTTTTTAGATTGAGTTGTTCATTTTCTCATTGTTGAGTTCTAAGAGCTCTTTGTATTTTGGGTAATAGCCTTTGATCAGATAAGTCTTTCAAAAATGTTCTTATAGTGCATGGCTAGGAGAAAAAGCTGAAATGTTTTTTAATTTTAATGAATTCCACCACCAGAAACATTCTAGAACTCATAAATGAATTCAGCAAAGTAGCAGGATATAAAATTAACACCCATAAATCAAATGCGTTCCTAAACATCAGTGAAGAATCCACTAAAAGAGAAATTAGGAGAACTACCCCATTCACAATAGCCTCAAAAATAAAATATTTGGGAATCAATTTAACAAAACAAGTGAAAGACCTCTACAATTAAGACTACAGAACACTAAAGAAAGAAGTTGAAGAAGACCTTAAATGATAGAAAGATCTTTCATGCTCTTGGATAGGCAGAATAAACATTGTCAAATGGCCACACTGCCAAAAGCATTAAACAGATTTAATGCAATTCCTATTAAAATCCAATTCCAGCTTATTAGGTATTTCTTTCTCTCATGATTTTAATATTGTATCAAAAAGTCATTGCCAAACCCAAGGTCATCTAGATTTTTTTTCCTTTGCTATCATCTATGTTGTGATTTATTTTTTTCCTAATCTGATCTTGAAATCTCTTTCCTGAGAATAGCCGTAAGCCAAGATAGTCACTCTTTAGGAGAGGCCTGGCCATGATTGGGAGCATGTGTCAAGCGAGACACAATGAGAAATAAAAATACGTGAAAAAAGACACATTTTATTTATGAGTCCCAGGTAGATCAGGGAACTGATGAGAGGACATCAGGAGGTCTAGAGAAGGCAGTTCAACAATTGTGTGGGGAGTGAGAAGGAGAAAGGACCTATGGGACCATGGCTGTATTAACATCCATGGACATGATGCCCTCTGGCTTTCCTGAAGGAATTGTGAATTGGCTAGTTCAAAGAAGTACAAAAGAGGCACTTATTTACATAACCCTGATGTTGGTGTTTAGGTTTTATTGTGGTCAGCAGCTATGGGGTCAGTGAGATGAAGAACAAGTAGACCAAATCACAAATAACTGTACCAGGAGGAAGTTTTAACAATGCCAAAGGTAACTAGGCCAAAGCTGAGGTAAGAGTTTTCATCTCAAACAACTTACGTCTAAGCCTAAAAATGGATGCCAAGGCAACAAATATATTTAATGAATTTATGACACTCTAGGGCTTTTAGAGTTTAGTGTTTATATTTTTATATATGAGATAATTTTTGAGAAGGGTAGAGGTCTGTATCTAGATTCATTTTTGAATGTGGATGTCCAGTTGTTCCAGCACCATTTGCTTAAAAGACTATGTTTTCTCTGTTGTATTGTCTTTATTAAAAATTTTTTGTCAAGATCAGTTGACTCTATTTCTATGGGTCTATTTCTGGACTCTGTATTCTGTTCCATTGATCCATTTGTATATATATATTTTGTTGCCAATACCATACTACAACTTTATAGTAAGTCTTGAAATCATGTAATGTCAGTTCCCCAACTTTGTTCTACTCTTTCAATATTATGTTGGCTATTCTGGGTCTTTTGCTTTCCATATAAACTATAGATTCACTTTACTGATAATGATACCAAATAAATTGATAGGATGTTGATTGGATTGTATAATTTATGTTCTCTCTCTCTCTCTCTCTCTTTTTTCAGAGAGTGTAGGTCAGTGGTTGTGCAAGGCCCTGGATTTGACCCCTAACATTAAACATAAAAAGCTGATCTTTTTTTTTTTTCTCCAGAAAAAAAGGAAGGAAGGAGGCTGTCATTTACTTGTCTTTTTAAAGAACCAGTTTTGGGGGGCTGGGGTTGTGGCTCAGCGGAAGAGCACTTGCCTAGTGCGTGCAAGGCCCTGGGTTCTATCCTCAGCACCACATAAAAATAAATAAATAAAAATAAAGTCATTTTTTTCTAAAAAAGAAATAAATATTTAAAAAAAGAACCAGTTTTTGGTTTGGTCAATTTTTCTCTGTTAATAACTTGTTTTCAAGTTGTTGATTTCTGTTCTAGTTTTATTTTTTAATTTTTTTATTGTCAATGGACCTTTATTTTTATTTAAGTTCTGAGGATCAGACCTTATGCGGTGCTGAGGATCAAACCCAGTGTCTCGTACATGCTAGGTGAGTGCTCTACCACTGAGCTATAACTCCAGCCCTGCTCTAGTTTATGCTATTGCTTTTCTCTACTTATGCTGTATTTAATTTTCTCTTTTTTTCCAGTTTCCTAAAGTGGATGCACGATAATTGATTATAGATATTTGTTTCTAATATCTACATTTAATGCTATAAATGTTCCCTTAAACAGTATTTTCATTGCATCCCACAAATTTTGATTAGTTGTATTTTCTTTTTTTAATATTTATTTTTTAATTGTAGTTGGACACAATGCCTTTATTTTACTTATTTATTTTTATGTGATGCTGAGAATCGAACCCAAGGTCTCACATGTGGGGGGTGAACACCCTATCACTGAATCACAATCCCAGCCCCTGATAAGTTGTATTTTCATTTTCACTTAATTTAGTGTATTTTAAATTTCATTTATCTCAATTAAAATATGTTAATTTTATTTTTGAGTTTTTTCTTTAATCCAGATGTTATTTATAAATGTATTTTTTAATCTCCAAATATTGACCCGACGAAAGATTGTTTCCTCCACCATATCCAATTTATTAATGAGCCCATCAAAGGCACTTTTTATTTCTATTACACCATTTTTGTTCTCAAGCATTTTTGATCCTTTTTAGATTTCCCATCTGTCTGTTTATCCATCTTTCCTTGAATATTGTCTACTTTTCCCATTAGAGATCTTAGTATAATAATCACAGTTGTTTTAAATTCATGGTCTAATAATTTCAACAATCCTGCCATTTCCAAATCTAATTTTAATGCTTGTTCTGTCTCTTCAAGACTGTGTGATGGTGGTATTATTTTTTTCATCAGTTTGTTTTTCCCATTTTAGTATACCTTGTAATTCTTTGTTGAAATCTGGATGAGAGGACCTATCGTAAGTTGGTCCTTAGTGAAGTGGTGGTAAGATGTTAGAGAAGGAGAAGCATTCTATAGTCCTATGATTAGTTCTCAGTCTTTAAAGGAGTCTGTGAACCCAGACTACGAATTTTACAAGTGACTTGCAGTTTTCTCCCTATGTAAAGTGAGTCAGGATGGCTAGAGGGGCCTGAATTTGGATATTTTTTCCTGTTTCCAAGTCTGTTTTTTCTGTCAAAACTCCAATAGGTTAGGTTCTAGATTTTCCCTTGAAAAAGGCTTGCTAAGACCAGAGTGCCCTGGTGTATTTCAGGATGGCTACCTTTCCTCTCCCCCTGACAGAGCATGAAGGAATTTCCTTAATCTTCACTGTGAGGACATGGTACAGCTCCAGGCAGTAAAACTCACAAGAGTGTGGGGAGTCCTCTGGAGTTTTTAACTCACAGATTTTCCACACTGAACTTTCAGCTATTCATTAATTACAGTTAAGGTTTTCCTACATAGCACTGGTTTCTGTGTGGGGTTCTGCTTAGGTAAGTTCTAACTCCATATCTCCCTGGATTTTTTTTCTCCAATTTTGAGGGGTTTTTTCCTGTAACCTCACTTCTGTGATATAGCTAAGGAAAATTGTTGGGTGTCTTTTTTTTTTTTTTTCAGTTTGTTCAGCTTTTTACTTCTTTACATCTGAGACAGGAAAGCCTAATTGTGTGAGTCATTGAAGAACGCGTCGTGTGACGGTTAATTTGGGGTGTCAACTGGATTGTGCGTGCCTAGATGGCTGATGAAGTTTTGTTTCTGGGTGTGTGTTAGGGTGTTTCTGGAGGGAATTGGTATGTGATTCAGTGAACTGAGGGAGAAAGATCTGCCCTTGATGTGGGTAAGTACCACACAATCAGCTGGAGAGCCAGGTGGGATAAGTAGATGGAAGAAGTTGGGTGGGGGGTATCTTTCTCTTTATTCCAAAGTAAGATACATTTTTCTCCTGACTTGAACATCAGAATTCCATATTTTTCTATCTTTGAACTCTGAGACTTGCACCAGCAGCTTCCTGGGACTCTCAGGTTTTAGCTTCAGACTGGGAATAATGCCATCTGTATTCTTGGTTCTGAGGCTTTTTATTTCAAACCCAGGGTCTGAATGGCTAAGCAAGCACTTCACCATGGAGCTACACCTGCTCCCTCTGGGATTTTGAATCTGGACTGCATCATGTTACCAGTATTCCAGGATCTTCAGCTTGCAGGTGGCCTATGTGGGGACATCTCAGCCTCCATAATCATGTGAGTCAATTCCCCTAACAAATTCCTATTGATTCTCTCTGGAGAACTCTAAGTAACATAGTAGTTTAGTTAACTAATATAAGTAGTTTAATTTGGTTTGTAGTTTGAGTTTTAACAGGAAGATGACTTGATTAAAAGTCATTATATAATGAATTTATATAAACAGAGCTGGGCTGCTCTGTTGAAATATATCAGGGCACTCAACTCTTGACTGGCCTCTCAAGTTGGAGGTTAGCTGGTTGTAGGCTGTAGGACTAGAGGCCCACTCCATTTGGCTCTCTGGGATTTTCTTGTAAAGGATGAAGAGACAGAGGAAGTATTCAATGACTTTTCTCAGCATGGCACAAAACAAGGTATTAATAACCATCCAAAACAGAATTTTCAGTTGCAAAACCTCCTGTTTCTTACCATTTCTTTTGTATTAGAAATGATTATTCTAATGAAAACTTTGAAAGAAGACTTCCTGTTAGCCTAGTTTCCAGGGAAGACATTCATTCAGGGCCCTGTGGCTCATTTGGCCACAAATGAGTCTCTGTAGTGGAGAGGTGATTATTCTTACAGTCACAGTAGAACCTGGGGACAAGGTGCCAGAGGTCAGGGTGATAGAGGATATATTCCATCTCTTGGCTTCAGTTTTTATATCAGCTTTCACTGGAAAGGGTGTTCACTTGCGCTAAAACAATCCCAACATGCAACCCCACAGAAGATTCTCATGGCCTATGGGCTTAAGGAATTGCCAGCCAAACAAAACAGCAAATTTTCCATGTAGAATGATTTAGTGCAGTGAAACTAGGATAAATAATGAAGGCATTTGTTTATGCCTACTTACAACATTCCTTGTAGGCAAAAAAAGGGGAAGAAAACATCATTCTAAGCCTGCAAAGGCAGCCAGTGCAGGCTCATCAAAAATATGCATTTGCTTTTGTAGTCAAAGAGTGTGAGTTTGCTCTGATTCACCTCCTGGCCTGGGCTCTTCTGATATCCATGTAATTTAAATGAGAAAGTCGTTCTAGGGAGTCATCACATTTCAAAGAAGTGACCCTTTTTGGATGTTGAAAGAATCCCCAGTGTTTGGGTTCATTTCTGGGTGAGGTGGTGTCATAGAGTTCTTGAGATGCCATCCAGAGGAAAAGACCTTGGAAAGTCTAAACAGAAGTTGTTTACCTTGTCATTTTGCTTGTTGTGCAAATGGGCCTCAGCTTTGGTGAGAAAACAAGCACATTTCAAGCTCAGTCTAAGTCAAAATTCACCATTGCTGTCAACCTCTAACAAAAGAGGTTTTTTGTTCATTCTTACAGTGACCTGACTTCCATCATGAACGTTGTAGCTAAGACATCCCAACCATACCATCTTCCAAATTGACCGCCAGTTGGTTAGGCTCAGCTTCAAGAGGTAATTGAGTTGAAGGATTTTATTCCCTGTTATTTTTCCAAAGGGACATTTACATTTTGCCTCCAGAACTCTTGGTCTTCCAAAGAACAGAATTTCTCAGGCAACCAGGCTGGTCACAGTCTCGGATTTTAAGTTGCATCCAAACATGGGTTTCCAACCTGTCCTGAACCTCATTATGTCTTTCCCCTGGGTTAGAGCCACTACTGTTCTAATATTTCCACAGGACCATCCTGGGTCAGGTCTGTTGGGAAAAGTCCCATCGGTGTCATTCTCCAGATAATCCCATTCAGAAGACCCCTTCTCCATGTCAGGTTCATCCTCTGATTACTGGCTTCTGTCTTTAGGGCACAGAGCTTTCTGTACTTTCTCAGCCACCGAACTGAAAATACCCTTTTTCCCTTTTACCTGCCAAATTAGGTTTAAAGAGAGGGTGCATGGCTCCTGGATCCTAGAAAGGTGTTAAATATCTTTGCTGCTAGAAATTCAACTAGAGACATTAACACCTACCTCCTGGCTCCAGAGCGGGTGTTAATGTTCCTGCTGCCAGGATAGCTTTCATCCAGGGCCTTTCCTCTAGCCAGCACTCAACCAGTGCCAGGACCGGGGAGAAAGCAAAGCAAACCAGACTAAAGTCCCAACAGTAACAATCCTCATTTGGTTAGCACCAAACCAATAACCCCATCTTTTTAACCACCTTTAAAGCATTTTGAAGCAAAAAAAAAAAAAAAACAGTTCCAAAGATTAAGGATATAAAAAAGTTTATGCAAAAATATTCTTTCAATAATAATACCTTTACATAGCATGCTTAATATGCCAAAGCACTTTCACATAAAATAACACAAACCTTTCATTGAAGATTTACTTAAAATATATTAATTCTTGCTGTAACCCTGAGAACAGAAACTGTTATTCTCACATAAAATAAGACCTAACAGACTTAGAGAGGATTGATAGTAGACACCTGTTATGCTGCTCTCTATCTGTCAAGGCCTTGACCTTCACCCCAGTTCCCTACTGGATTGCTAGATCACAACAATAACTATGACAGCCATAGGGACAAGTATTATTTTAAAGATCAGAAATTAAGTACATTTGACCAAGAAACAAAAAGTAATATAAGACTGTGACTTGAACCCAAAATTAACTGAGGTCTAGACTATGTACTTCCTACTGGGCTATAGTACCTATGATCACCCCAATAGCAGGGCACTTTCCCCAAGACTTTGTTCAATTATTCATTCATTCATACAGCACAGATTTTCTGAAGTGTTACTATGTGACAAGCACTGTGGTGGGTGTGAATATTTTTAAAAATAAAGAATCAGTCACAGAGCTAGCATTCAAGTTGTTTACAACCAGTAGAAGAGATAAAGCTGGTATGAAAGCAACTCTAAACTAGGTAAGAAGACTGAACATCGACATTTCAAAAATATAGGTGATGGTATGTAAAGTTTGAAGGGGGTTGAGATTCATCACCCACAAGGAAAATAAAAGCTTGTCTGAGCATATAGAGGGGACCTAGTCATTAAGCTGATCTCTAAACTCCAGCAACTCACTGAAAACCCATAAAGATTTCTGAATCTACAAAAAATCCAAGGTATTTGCAGAGGAGAAACTTAGAAATGGAGTTTTGGTGAAACCAGTTATACCTTAGGTAACTAGATAGTAGGTGAAGAAAACTTTCTTACTGTCAAAGTAGTCTAACTAAAAAAATGGAAATGAGATGATAAAATTGTCACCATTGCAATTCTCAATAAAATACTGGACTTAAGCTATGATAATTAACTTTTGCCAATATCACAAAAAGAGTGATACACCTTCTATTCCTCCTGGTAAAGGACACAGTACCATCTATGAAGAAATCTTGCCAAAAATCCAAACCTGAACTTAAGTGAGATTTTTAGATTTACTGGTATGTAAGAAATGCAGGGGACAAAGTAGTTTGTTATATGTTATGTAAAGATGCAATAAGTAATATCCAGTATGTAGGAAAATCTACAGGACAAATCAATGAGTTTCTATACAAAGTAAATTACATGGGGTGGAGGGCAGTGGGAAGAGGAACCCACAGATTAAGAAACTCAAGAGAGATACAACCCAATGCTATAGAGGAAACATCTTTGAATCTTTACTCAAACAAACAAAATAGAGGGTACATAGACATTTTGAGGCCTTGGACATAATCTACATTTAAATATCCTGTCAACATCTGGCCATTTAGAAGAATCTATTATATGGCCATTAAAAACCCCAACAAACCAAAATCTGCTTTTCTGCCATGGATTTTGAAATACAGAGTGTGGGAAAAAGGTTGGAAGAACTCATATCTTTCTCATGATTTTTTAAAACATTGTATGCAAACTTTCAAATTATAATTGCATATTTATAATTTCTAATAAGTTTATGTCATGGTTTAGATGCGGAATGTCCTCCAAAAAACGTATGTGGTTAAATCATGGTCCCCAATGAAGCAAGGTTCAGCAGTGGGGCTATTAGGCAATGATTGGATCATGGGGGTTCTGACCTCATCAGTGGATTAATCCATCAAATCAATTTGATGCATCAGTCTATTGATAGCTAAATGAAGTTCTGGGACTCAGGACCTAGTTGGAAGAAGTAGGTTACTAGGGTGTGCCTTAAAGGGTTTATCTAGTCCCTAGCCCTTTCCTTTCTCTGTGTTTGCTTCCCAGCTGCCATGAGTTGAGAAGTTTTCATCCTCCATGCAGTTCTGCCATGATGTTCTATCACCTTAAGTCCAAAGAGATGAAGTTAGTCAACCATGGACTGAATCTTCTGAAACCATGAGCCAAAATAAAGTTCCCCTCTAAATTGTTCTTATCAGGTATTTTGGTCACAGTGATAAAAAGCTGACTAAACAGCTAATAAAAGTAAGAGTCATTTTCTAAAAAACATTTAAAGCTATCATACATTATGTGGTTCAGGAAAACCTGCTACTTGTGGGAAGTCATTTTTAATTATTTTATAGTGAAAAATTCCTTTATAAAGCAGGGAGCTTAACTTTGGGTTTGCCTCTAGTTTAGAATCTTATATATGAATTCCTTGCAAATGGAGCAAGCAGATCCTCAAAACCAAATCTATCCACATCCTACCCACCTGTTATCCATAGTAGGAACCCAGATAACTATTGTTATCATTCCTAATTCCTGCAAATATATCCTTGAAGCATTTAACTTGGAAACCCCCTAGTCTTGTCCATTGCCCAGTGGCTCTGATACAGGCCCTGAGAGGGCTGAGTCTTTCAAAGTCCCCACAAGTTGGAATGAAGCTCCCCAGCTAACAGTAAGTGCTCACAGGACAATAGAACTGTAGAGCTTTGCTGTAATGCACTTGGCATCCTTGAGCACTCAAGGGGGTAACCTTAATGAGCACAAAATATTCTTCTCTAATAAGAACATGCTGTCATAATCACCCTCCATGTGATAAATATCCTAGAGGTTTTCTCTTTGTTAGGTTAATGCTTTTCCACAAGATAATTTAACCAATTCTCTAAAAAATAATCACACGTTATCAGGCCCCAATATAGTAATATGGTGTTGGTTTTCTCTCTTTTTTTTTTTAATGTTTTGAATCTTGCCTTAAACAAATTCCGTCCAAATAAATGCTCCCTTTTTTAGCTGGCACCAAAGCTTGTGTTGTTCATTGTAATCAAGCTCCCAGTTGGCTAACTCCTCATCTAACAGTATGTCTTCTGATTTCATTTGAGCAAAATTTATCATCCACAAGCAAAGACAGAAAATGTGTGAATGTCTAAAGCTTATGTAAATTAAGAGGCCAAGCACGCTGGTCCTAAAAATAGTAGATAATTATAGGCATTTCTTCCCCATACAATAATTATAGGCCTCCTGTCATCTTTTCTATTCTGTATAAGGTCACAGTAGTATTATACAAAATTTACAGTATATTACAAGTTAAAAACACAATAATTAGCAACTGTGCATCTTCAGCAGCAGTGATGAATGTTCACAGTAAAAGTTTAGAAAAAAAAAGAGCATTATTTGTTTTATGTGGACAGTACACACTTAAATTTAATCATCAACTCCTGCTACCCAATAGGCAATATTCTCTCACTATTATAATGCTATTTGCCAAGTTCATAGTACACCCTTGGGTTGAATTCATCCTTAACGAAGAGACAAGAAGCCAAATCTCTCATCGTCATCTCAACCAGGTGCACCATATTATTTTAAATTTAATAATTCTGCTGAACATATTGAATGATAATGAGCAAGCTTATAGAAAGTACCAAGGATTATTTTGACCATTATGATCAACATCTGATCCAGGGGGGAAAAAAATCCTCTCACTAAATAATGTGGATAGTTCAGAGGTTTGCTTAGTAGGGTTGGTTTGGGTTTTTTTTTTTTTTTCCCTCAACTCCTTCTTCTCCCTCCCCAGGCTTATTTATATCATTTATTGGGGGTGGGGCATGGGTATTATATTTTTCAGTGGAAATAAAATATAATTTAACAAAAGTGAGGGTTTACCCTCAGCTCTTAATTATCCATACTAATGGAAACAAAGAGGCACAGATAATACAGAATGACAGGACAGAAGTATAATTTCTATTTTGCTTAAGGAAAAGGTCAGAGAACTATACACTCTTATTTCACCTTTCCCAGCTATGTCAAGCTATTAGCAATGGTTTGGGAAGGAGAAGATTTAGCAAGAATGGAAAAAGAAAAGGTTGTAGAGGCCCAGAATCCCAAATCCCCTATTATGAAACCCATTCATGATTGCCTGGATTACCTGGTTTGCTCAGCTATTCCATATCTCTAGCTATGAAGGCTCCTTTCCCTATTTGCTCTGCCATAGTCAGAGATGATCACTGTAAACAGCAATGCTCACCCCTAGAATTGTGCCTACTCAAAAGTAATTCCAACCCTAAAGACCAGTATTCAAAGGAAAACTAGAAACTAATCCAGAGCAACCATGTGGCTTTGTGTTTAAAAGTGACTGAGTGACCATTTTACTCCTGAGCAAAATAGTATGTATAGAGATTAAGAAGCTGTACATTAAAAGAACATATAAGTGGAATACATAACCACTGTCAGATTAAATATTTGCTAGCCATTGAGAGTTGCTGTGGCAACTGATCAGACTTCAATCCATATAGAGCTATAACCTTGGGATTTTCTTCATAGCAGTGTCAAATTCTCATCATCACGAAGGTGATCTTATTTTTGTGCTGGTTAGTCCTTAAGAATAATGCAGAATATGCCTTCTGGCTAAGAGTACATATTTTGGTGTCAGGTAAGACAGGTAACATACAGGTCTCTCTCTTCAGCCAGGACCTCTGTTCTGAGCTTTCAACTAACCTGTCCAAGTGCTTGGTTGATTTTTCCCCTTTGAATGTCTCTTAGACCCTATAAACACAACAGAATCCCTTCTCTTTCTCCATAAACCTGCTTAAGAGGTTTATAAATGATACTACCACAAGATTGATACTCTTTTCCATAAACCCTGAAATCCAGTTCATTCAGAGAGATCTTTTCATACATGCCTTCTTCTCTTTTGCTGTCTCAGGAGTCTCCATTTCCATCTAGTGAACCACACCAGGAAAGCTGATCCCACGGTTTGGGGAGTAGAATTATGACTTAAGCTAAGTCAGTCAGAGCATCCCATCATTCTATCCTCAATAACCAGTTCAGAAATAAGCATGAGACTTTAGTTGGTCAATCATAGTGAAATTTGAGACATTTGCTGGGAATGCTTGAACAAAGGTGTACAGAAAGAAGCATGTAGCCTTGGGCTCGCTGACAGTCATCTTGGAAGCATGAAAAAGCTTATATGTGATGCACCCCTGTAATCCCAGCAGCTCAGGAGACTGAGGCAGGAGGATTGCAAGTTCAAAGTCAGCCTCAGCAACTTAGCAAGGCTCTGTCTTGGGAAAAAAAAAAAAAAGGCTGGGGATGGGACTCAGTAGTTAAGTATCCCTCTTCATGGAGCTCTGCCTCCGGTCGACCCAACCCTGTCTCCATTTCTTGCAGTTAAGTGAGCCAGCAAGTTCCTCATTTTAAAGTTAAATTCTATTACTTACAATAGAAAATATACCAAATGATTCAATAAATAGGTGTACTGCTAACTATCTCTGGAATCCATTTACTTTTATCTTTTCCACCACCACTCAAGTCAAACTATCACTAGTTCCTTCTGAGACTATTGCAACAGGCTTCTAAATAATCTTCCTGCTTTCCTAGTTGTCCCTTTCCACATTCTCTACAAATAGTAAGCCTGATCTTGTTTTTTTAAAAAAATTAAGTATGGTTAAATTACTTCCTAGCCTAAAGTTCTTTATTGATTTCTTATTGATACCAGCATAAAATTCATAGTCCAAAAAGCCTCTAGCGCTATGGCATTTGACCCCTTCCCTTCCTCTTCATCTTCATCGTGTGGCAGTCCCCCTTGATCTTTAAATGTACAATTGCTTTGTGCAGTTGCTCAAAGACATATCATGTTCTTTTCTGCCTTTGGTCTTTTGTGTATCCTGTTTCATCTGCCTAGACCACCCTGTCCCCAAACCAATGACCATATACCCCAACATCCTTTGCCTACCCGACTCTTTGGATCACAATGGTATTCTTCACAGAAGTCTTCAATTTTATGTCCCCCTAGCACAAGCTCCCACTCTCCTGTCTCTCTTTCACAACAACCTCACATTTCTAATTACATATTTAAAAATATCTGCTCTTCCCACATCTGTCTCCTTTACCGGGTGTCTCCCAAGCAAAAATCTACAACACAGCAGGCACCCAATTAATGGGTAACCACTGAGCCAAATCCCCAGTCCTTTTTTATTTTTCGTTTTGTGACAGTCATGCTAAGTTGCTTTGGACCTCACAAAATTTCATTCTTTTTTTATTTTTTTTAATTTATATGTGACAGTGGAATGCATTACAATTCTTATTACACATATAGAGCACAATTTTTCATATCTCTGGTTGTACACAAAGTATATTCACACTAATTCATGTCTTTATACATGTACTTTGGATAATAATGATCATCACATTCCACCATCATTTCTAACCCCATGCCCCCTCCCTTCCCCTCCAATCCCTCTGCCCTATCTAGAGTTCATCTATTCCTCCCATGCTCCCTCTCCCTACCCCACTATGAATCAACCTCCTTATATGAGAGAAAACATTCAGCATTTGGTTTTTGGGGATTGACTAACTTCACTTATCATTATCTTCTTTAACTCCATCCATTTACCTACAAATACCATGACTTTATTCTCTTTTATTGCTGAGTAATATTCCATTGTGTATATATGCCACATTTTTTATCCATTCATCTATTGAAGGGTATCTATGTTGGTTCCACAATTTAGCTATTGTGAATTGTGTGCTATAAACATTGATGTGGCTGTGTCCCTGTAGTATGCTGTTTTTTTTTTAATTTTTTTTATTCGTTGTTCAAAACATTACAAAGCTCTTGACATATCATATTTCATACATTAGATTCAAGTGGATTATGAACTCCCATTTTTACCCCAAATACAGATTGCAGAATCACATCGGTTACACACCCACATTTTTACATAATGCCATATTAGTGACTGTTGTATTCTGCTACCTTTCCTATCCTCAACTATCCCCCCTCCCCTCCCCTCCCATCTTCTCTCTCTACCCCATCTACTGTAATTCATTTCTCTCCTTGTTTATTTTCCCCTTCCCCTCACAACCTCTTATATGTAATTTTGTATAACAATGAGGGTCTCCTTCCATTTCCATGCAATATCCCTTTTCTCTCCCTTTCCCTCCCACCCCATGTCTCTGTTTAATGTTAATCTTTTCCTCCTGCTCTTCCTCCCTGCTCTGTTCTTAGTTGCTCTCATTATATCAGAGAAGACATTTGGCATTTGTTTTTTAGGGATTGGCTAGCTTCACTTAGCATAATCTGCTCTAGTGCCATCATTTCCCTGCAAATTCCATGATTTTGTCATTTTTTAGTGCTGTGTAATACTCCATGGTGTATAAATGCCACAGGATATGAGACAGCAAATTCAAACAGTGAAAGAACACATTGAAAATGAATTACATAAAC
Source organism: Marmota flaviventris (assembly GCF_047511675.1). NCBI lineage: Eukaryota > Metazoa > Chordata > Mammalia > Rodentia > Sciuridae > Marmota > Marmota flaviventris. Next base: position 77,166,785 of record NC_092507.1, read on the forward strand.
AGATAAACGATAGTATGCTGTTTTTAAGTCCTTTGGGTGTAGCCCGAGAAGAGGGATAGCTGGGTCAAATGGTGGTTCCATTCCCAATTTTCCAAGAAATCTCCATACTGCTTTCCATATTGGCTGACTAATTTGCAGTCCTACCAGCAATGTATGAGTGTACCTTTTCCCCCACATCCTTGCCAACAATTATTGTTGTTTGTATTCATAATAGCTGCCATTCTGACTGGTGTGAGATGAAATCTTAGAGTAGTTTTGATTTGCATTTCTCTAATTGCTAGTGATGATGAACATTTTTTCATATATTTGTTGATTAATTGTATATCCTCTTCTGAGAAGTGTCTGTTCAGGTCTTTGGCCCATTTATTGATTGGGTTATTTGTTTTTTTGGTGTTTAACTTTTTGAGTTCTTTATATACTCTAGAGATTAGTGCTCTATCTGATGTGTAAGGGGTAAAGATTTGCTCCCAAGATGTAGCTCACAGATTGTTTCTTTTGCTGAGAAGAAAATTTTTGAGCCCGTCCATTTTTGATTCTAGATTTTAATTCTTGCACCAAAGGAGTCTTATTAAGGAAGTTGGGGCCTAATCTGACATGTGGAGATTAGGGCCTACTTTTTCTTCTATTAGATGCAGGGTCTCTGGTTGTATTCCTAAGTCCATTGATCCATTTTTTAGTTGAGTTTGTGCATGGTGAGAGACAGGGGTTTAATTTCATTTTGTTGCATAAGGATTTCCAGTTTTCCCAGCACCATTTGTTGAAGAGGCTATCTTTTCTCCAATGCATGTTTTTGGCACCTTTGTCTAATTTAAGATAATTATTATTTTGTGGGTTAGTCTCTGTGTCCTCTATTCTGTACCACTGATGAAAAATGCTCAATAAAATTCTGGCAAATCGAATACAAAAACATCAAAGAGATTGTGCACCATGATCAAGTGGAATTCATCCCAGGGATGCAAGATTGGTTCAATATACAGAAACCAATAAATGTAATGCATCACATCAATAGACTTAAAGATAAGAATTATAGATCATCTCAATAGATGCAGAAAAAGCATTTGACAAAAATACAGCACCCCTTTATGTTCAAAGCAATAGAAAAATTAGGGATAACAGGAACATATCTCAACATGATAAAGGCTATTTATGCTAAGCCCCAGGCTAACATCATTCTAAATGGAGAAAAAGTGAAGGCATTCCCTCTAAAAACTGGAATAAGACAGGGATACCCTCTTTCACCACTTCTATTTAACATAGTTCTTGAAACAGTAGCCAGAGCAATTAGATGAAAGAAATTAAAGGGATACACATAGGAAAAGAACTCAAATTTGCTGATGATATGATTCTGTACCTAGAAGACCTAAAAGTTCCACCAGAAAACTTCTAGAACTACTAAATGAATTCAGCAAAGTAGCAGGATGTAAAATCAAGACCCATAAATCAAAGGCATTTCTGTGTATCAGTGACAAATTCTCTGAAAGGAAAATGAGGAAAACTACTCCATTTACAATAGCCTCAAAAAGAAAAAATAGAATACTTGGGAATCAACTTAACGAAAGAGGTAAAAGATTTATATAATGAAAATTACAGAACCCTAAAGAAAGAAGTCAAAGAAGACCTTAGAAGATGGAAAGATATACCTTGGTCTTGGATAGGAAGAATTAATATTGTCAAAATGACCATACTTCCAAAAGCACTGGTACAGATTTAATGCAATTCCAATCAAAATCCCAATGACATTCCTCATAGAAATAGAAAAGGCAATCATGAAATTCATCTGGAAAAATAAGAGACCCAGAATAGCTAAAGCAATCTTTAGCAGGAAGAGTGAAGCAGGTGGCATCACTATACCAGACCTTAAATTATATATACTACAGAGCAATAGTAACAAAAACAGAATGGTGTTGGCACCAAAACAGGACCTCACAAAATTTCTGAGGCTAGCTTTGAACTCTCAATCTTCCTGCCTCAGCCTCTTGAGTTGCTGGGATTACAGGCATACACCACTGTACCCAGACGTAGCTTTTTAACCTTGGGAAAGCTACTTAACCTCCTCAAGCTTTTATTTCTTCATTTTAAAAAAAATGCAAATGGTAATATTCACCTCACAGGGCTGTTTGAGGATTTCTAGCTTACTAGTCACTGTTCTTTAGAGAAATAGAACCAATAGGATGGAGAGAGGGTGGAGAGAAATTATGGGAAATAGCTCATGAGATTATGGAGGCCAAGAAGTTTCATGATCTGCAATCTGAAAGCTGGAGCCCAAGAAAGCCAGTAGTATCAGTCAGTCATTGATTCTGAGGCCGGAGATCCAAGTCCAAAGGCCTAAGAACCAGGGAAGCTGATGGCTTAAGTCCTGGTCTGAGTCCTAAAACCCAAAAAACAGAAGTGCCAGTGTCTAAGGGCAAGAGAAAATGGATATTTTAGCTCAGAGGAATCAAATTTTTCCTTCCTCTGCTTTTTGTTTGTTTGTTTGTTTCATTCAGGCCCTCAATAGATGCATAAGGACCACCTGTGTTGTTAAGGGTGATCTTGTTTACTCAGTCTACTAATTCAAATACTTGGCTCTTCCAGAGACATTTCCACAGACACACCTAGAAATGTTTTGCCAGCTATCTGAGCAACTTCCAGTCAAGCTGACACATAAAATTGACCATTTTATCTACTAAGTAGAATATGCAAAGTCTGGGATTTCTCCAGATCTCAGAAGGCAAAAAAACAAAATAAAAAATCCCTAACAATCTAGATGCTTTATAAAATAATCTAAACTTTCAATAAAACTAAAGTGAGAAGATGAATTTCCACCAAAAAGACCCCAAGAACAACTGTGCCATTCAAAGCAGCTGAAAGAATTTACATACAAAATACTGTAGGAGAAACTATTTGGAAGCCATCATGCTTACTCTTCTAAATAAATGACAGAAATGATTAGTCCCTGTTCTGTGTGATGTTACCTCAAGACTGAGGGCTGTGGGGATGCAGCTCAGTGGAGTGCTTGCCTACATATACAAGGCCCTGGGTTCCATCCCCAGCTCTGCAAAAACAAAACTGAACTTGCGCTCTGGGGAACTCTTGTCCCAATTTTAAAGTCACCAACAAACATACTGTGGATCCTCTTCATGATTTCAATTATATGACTGATTTCTTCCCTCAAACTGAGAACTGCATTAAGACATTTATCTACATTCTCTTGTTTCATTTAATCTTCAGATTCTTAAGTAATTCTTATCAGTTACATTTTATACCTTTTATAGATGAGAAAACTGAGACCGAGGTTTTCTGAGTTCAACACTCAAGCTCTTTCTTCATAGCATTTTCCAAATTTGGGGTTAAGTCATTAAATTTTTTTTTTACTAAGAAAAGGGATGATCCTAATTAAACCAACATTTAAAATATTTGCATGTAAAATATTTGTGATAAAGATCCTTGAATACAATAACGAAACAGTTAAGAGATTTGCTCATTGAACTATGCTTGTTCACTTTCAATAGCTAATGCCTGTTCAAAGTGATAATGAAATTTTTTTTCTACTTCTTCATAAACTGAGCACAGGTGACATTGTTCATGATGCAGTCCACCACTAATTTTCCATCTTTCAATTTTCTTATTATTGTGCTTTCCTCTCCATTCTACCCCTGATGTGCTTGCTATCTGTAAGAGTTACAGAGTTTTTTTGTCATCAACTGTAGTTTCTTCAAACTTCTCTCCCAGGGTACAAGAAAACTGACTTTTTTCCAAAGTGCTCTCAGTTTTTATGATGAGGCAGTTTTTAAAAAGTGGTAGTTAACACAACTTGGTTCGGCCACTTCTCCCTTCCACTCCCTCTTTTTTTTTTTTTTCAGAGTTAGTTTTACCCCATTTCCTTCATGTATCCATCAAAACTTTTGCTCTCCACCAAGTGCCAATTACCTCTGAGCTGCTGAATGGTGGCCATGGTGGGTGTGGACTGGTGGGCACAGCTAGCAGAGCAGGGGAGTGAGCAGGGGAGTGTATGGAAACATACTGTGATTAGATTTTCTTGTTTTACATCTACACCAGATTATAAATTTCTTGTGGGCAGGCACCTTGTATATTTTGTACACCCATTTGCATTTGCAGGAGCCCAGAATAATACTTGCTACTTATTTGTTGTTTGTTGTTCAATTTTTTTTGTCAAAAAAAGTGAATGAGTGCATGCTTTGATATAATAGAACAATCAAATGAGAATTCAGTTTTCGAAATAAAACAATATGCAAGTTAAACTAAGCATCCTGAAAGCTTTAGTTTTCTCTGTAGCCCACTTGGTACTTCAGTACTCATGGATAGGTCGACAATCCATTAAATAATGGGTGCATAATGCTGAAAGACCCAATTTTTCTCAAGTACTAGCTGGTTTCTGCAGAGCATCCTCTGTTGAGCCACAAGGCCCTCCTTTGTATTAGAAGTGAGAGCTAAGTTCTAAAGTCAACTTAGATGGAACAAATATGTTCTTTTGACTCAATGATATAACATTTTATCAGCCACATAAAAAATGAAATATATGTGTTCATTTGCTATTTGAGGAGCTTTTTCAACGTGTAAGCAGGAGCTATGTCAGCTGCTAACTGGTGATCCTTTTTTGACACCCTTTCCCAAGAGAATTGCATAGATAAACATACTCTATTTGAACAAGACCAGTGACAGCAAAATTGCTTGCTTGTCTCTAAAGAGACTCTAATAATGTGCACCAAGGGAGAGGCCCATGGTCTGACAGAATTTTTTTTCCCCAGTGTAAACCATAAAATCCATTTCAATAGCCAGAATAAAGCAGTTTAAAGTGCATCCCTAGTTAATTACATTCAAAGAGTAATAATAAAATCAACTATTAAATTTTAGAACTTCCTCTTTAAAGTATTAAATATTTGGCAACTGCATCGCAGTTAAATTTCTCTCAAACAAAACCTTGCTGTGCTCAGGCCAGCTGATAAGAAGAATATATGCATACAATTTCACTGTATTTTTCCTGTGAAGAAATATTTCAAATAAACCCTTTGTTTTTACCAAATGTCTGCAGCCTATTAAATAACCAAGAGAGTAATAGGCATATTCACTTAAGAGGACATAGCTGAGTCGGGAATCCTCTATCATAATTGGCAACACACGACCAAAGAAATGTAAAATCCAAACCAAAAGGTGGTTTGAACTCTAATCCCATGTTTGGGGCCTTGACTTATTGCCTCAGCAGCTTTCAAGATTGAGGTATTATCTGGCCTTTAAAACTTGACCCTTGATAATGACACTCCATGCCAATGGGAAAGGCACTGGCTGCTCACTGAAGCACAGGCTGTACTAGTAGTTCAGGATGAAAAAAACAGGGTTTTGCAGAAATCAGCCAGGAGGCAGCGACACAAGGCTCCTGGCACAAGGCTTGATTAGGTAGCTGAAAATCTACTCTCTTTGGTAACTTCATTCCCAGAAACAAGGCTGAAAGCAGTGGCTGCCAACATTTATTTACCCAGTGGAATTTGTTTTGCCCCAATTTTCCATTTGAAAAGCTGACTGTCTCCATGAATAGAGAGCAAGGACTCCTTCCTAAAGAGGCATTAGAACATGAAGGTCTCAGTGAAGCCAGCCTACTGGCTTCTCAGGATCCCAAAGGAGAAAGGGAAACTTGCTGCTATCTTCAAAGATACAGCTTGAATTCTGGGGAGACTTCACTGGGCAGCTTTAGGAAATAATTATGTCTATAAAGTCAATGGACTGTGGACCAGATAATAAGCTGAACTTACACCACAAGAAAGCCCACTTGGAAATATCTCTGGCAAATAGCAAACAGAAGCCTCTCAAATAAAGGTACACAGAAATGATGACATGGTAGGATCTTCACAGCAACTGTGTGTCTTTGCAGTGCCTCTTCAGAGCCAGAATCAAATGAAATATCAGAGAGAATATCTTGTAAGAGAAACAAACTGTAGAGGGGAATGCACAGGTACCCTCTGCATCCTCCTGGGCACTGGACATGGGATATAGGATGTTTCTAGAGGCAGACAGTAGAAGTGGATGGCTCTTTAACATTTCACTTTGAACCACATGTTTAAGCCATTTTAAAAAGACTCATAGTTATCATTATGCTCTTACTTTACAAAAAAAAGTAACCGAGATAAAGCTATATCCAGGACTATTCTTGAAAAAAGAGAGAAGGGAACTTGCCTTAAGCAGTCTCAGACTAAATTCCCAATTAACTATTTGTTAAGAGCCTAATAGATGCCTGGTATGAAGGTATAATGAAGAAAAAGATATATGTGGTCCTACTTTTCAGAAACGTGACCATCTAGTCATGTCCACAAATGAATGCTCTTCATTTGTGCCAGGTACTGTTTTTTAAAAGCTAGATAAAGGAAAGGTACAGGAAGAGATTGGCACCTTGATTTAGAAGCTTGTGGTAGGCTATACTGAGGAGAAGTCATGTAGACTGATCTTGAAAGGACACACAAATGTTTACCAAGTGGATATAGGATTGCACAGGGAGTGTTCCAGGAAGAAACAACTTAGGCAAGGTGTAGTTTAAGACATCTCAGGTGTCAAGGACTTAAAACTAACTCAATATGCTTGGAGGAAGTCTAGGGAGGCAGGATGCCAATATGCACCTGCACCCATGGGGTTTTGTGGGAAGGCTACAGGAGTTGGATCAAGGGCACTGATTTCCAAGCTGTTATGGTTTAGATATGAGGTGCCCCCCTAAAGGCTCTTGTATGAGACAATGCAAGAATTTTCAAAGGAGAAATGATAGATTATGAGAGGTGTAACCAAATCTGTGGATTAATCCACTGATATGGATTAACTTGGTAGTAAATGTAGGCAGGTAGGGTGTGACTGGAAGAAGTACGTCACTAGGAGTATGCTTTTAGTGTTTATATTTTGTCCATGGAGAGCATATTTCTCCCTCTGCTTCCTGATTGCCATGTCCTAAACTGCTTCCCTCCATTGGATCCTTCTGCCATCATGTTCTGTCTCACCTGGGCCCAGAACTATGGAGTCCACCTGCTGTGGAATGAACCTCTGAAACCATGAGCCAAAATCAACTTTTCCTCCTCAAAGCTGTTCTCTTCGGATCTTTAAATCATGGCAACACAAAGATGTCTAAAACACAAGCTAAACTGTTTGGACTTAATCCTCTCAGTAACAAGAAGGCACAAAGGACTTTAAATAGATCAAACCTGGGCTTTAAGAGGATCATTAGGATTCCAGCCTGCTGGTGAATGGATTGCTTGGGCCAAAACTTGGAGACAGAGACAAACTAGGACTATCCCTTCATTCATCCATGCATTTTTGAGCACTGCTGAGGGTGACCTTGCATAGGCACCCTGAGAGAGTAGTTAAATGATTATCATGGTGATGAGCACTAAGGTGAGAGAGCAGTAGAAGGAGCCCTTAGAATTTCTTTCATGAGCAGTTGATTGTGAAGAGTGGAGTATGTTTGGGTGGTTTCTGGTCTTTTTCTAAATTCTGTTGACATCAAGAGGCAAATTCTTCCCTGTCCTCATCCTCATGTAACTAATCTCTTATTCTCAAATAGATTACTCCTCTCAGAAGCATCTGTCTTGAATCAGTAACCAGATTGGAAGGAAATCTTGATGGTAGATTCCCAGGAACTGGATGAGAATAAGAAGGTACTTTTTATTAGGAATTCCTCCATTTCAAATGGCATCTGCTTCACCTCTCAGGACAACCCTAGATTCCAGGCAAAGCCATGAATGTCTAGATTGATTTTGGTGCCCCTGCCTCCCTGGACCCAATCTCCCAGGTTCCAGACCTCCTCTCTTGCCCAGCATGCACACACACACACACACACACACACACACACACACATAGTAGTCATGTTGTGTCCTTGTCCCCCCAATTTTTTTCTATCATAAAATTAAGTATTTCTGCCCAGAAAGGATAATATACTTTATGAAAAAAAGAAATTCCGGGAATCTTTCAGTTGTCTCCTTATAGAGCCAGATCAATACCAGGTATTTTCTGAAAGGTCAAACTGCTCTTCTTGGGGTTAAATGATCTTAGGATTGAAAGATTTTCCTGTGAACAGATTCAATTTCCCTCTTCACCTCAGAATCTCTCTTTTCTTCCTTTCTAACAGTCTCTCAGCTCCTCCCCAGATCGATTTGTTCAACTCTCCTTCAACTCTACTATAGACACTGTCATTTACTTCTTCAGAAATTGCTTTCTAAAAAAAAGATGGTTTGGGTCTGGCACAGTGACACATGCCTGTGATCCCAGTGACTTGGGAGACTAAGGTAGAAGGATCACAAGTTTGACCCCAGCCTCAGCAAGTTGAGAAGACCCTGTCTCAAAAATTTTTTAAAAAGAGAGGAATGGGGATGCTTAGTAGTAAAATGCTCTGAATTCAATCCAACTACCCCCAAAACTCTCTTATTTATATTCTTTTTACTTTTATTCTTTTTATTTTTCCTCTTGTCATCATGTTCTACTTCTCCCTATCCACAGGCTCTCTCCACTTCATCTACACACTTGATTTAATCACCTTTACACTCCTTTCAAACCTGGCATTCCCTCAAAGGTATGTGTCAAACCTCTCATTAAGGTACTCTCATATCCAAACATGAAGGCTCATCCCAGGGCTCGACCCATCCCAAAGTGGGCCAAAAGCCCCAGGATTCCTACAAAAATCATGAGGACCTGACTTTCCAAGGACCAGGCCAGGCCACACTTCACAGACAAGTTACATGTGTGTTTTGCGCATCCACCACAGACCACAAAACCTGTGAAGGTTTGGATTGTGGGAAAAGGTTGTAGGCAAGGCAAACAGACAATGGGATGTGGCTCCTGAGCTCAGGTGTCTCATCAGTGCCGGAAAGAGAAAGGAAGCCGGTCACCAACCCAAACACTGCTGGAGCCTGTGGAGATGAGAATATTCTTGTTGGGATAGGTCATCATGGGGGACCTCCAGGGAAAGGTAAGTCTTGAAATAGGTCTTTAGGAGAAAAAAAGAAGTATTAGGCTTGGACAAGAGCATAAAAGGAGAGACAAGTGTGATGAAAACAGCAAAGGTGGCTAGCTTGGAATTAAAAGGAGGGCAGCAGGAGATAATACTGGATAAATACCATGGGACCAGATATGGCTTCTTTGACTACCTGCAGGGTAGAGGATTAGTTTAACAAGGAATCCTCCTAGATCTTGATTAGAAAAAGAGGAAAGTTTTCTAGAAGGAACATTAATTTGATGACATATAATTATAGGAGAAAGAAAGGCAAGGATTCTCGTTAGGAGAATATTAAAGCAATCTAGGAGTTGTCCAGATAATTTGGATACTAGAAAGAGGATGAGGCATATCCCAGAGATAGTGTAGAAGAAAGATTAAAATGTCTACTTCATAATAAGTTACATCCCACATTAATTTCAGAGGCAATTGTTCACCCCTGGTAGACTGAGGATAATTATTTCAATGTAGAAAACTAAAGCAGATAAATTCACATTCTCCAAGTGAAGAATTTGGGGAAACTTTTTTTCTGATTATCTGGGGAAAAAAATTGTAATCTCTCCCTTTTTACACGTGTGTGTGTGTGTGTGTGTGTGTGTATCAAATCCAGGACCTTGCATATGCTAAGCAACAAGTACCATGGAGTTACATCCCCAGGCCCCTTTTTAGCCTTTTAAATGTAGTCCAGATTATCAGAGTTGAGGTAAAAATGGAACTTTTTTTTTTCCAGTGCTGGGGATAGAACCCAGGACGTTAAGCATGCTATGCAAGTGCTCTATCACTGAGTTACATCCCACGCCTGAAAATGGTACATTTTGACACTTAAATATAGTTACCTTGCTCAGCATTCACAACGCTAACTCTGTAAAGTTAGTGTCAATATTACATGAGTCAGTAGTTATTTCCATTTTACAATCAAGGGAACTCAGAGAAGTTAAACTACTTCCTGAGATCACTCATTTAGTAAGAGATAGAATGAAATTTGAATTCAGGTCTTCTGACTTCAAAGTCCACACTTCTTATCCTACATCACTGAATTTTCTGTTCAACACAGTAAAGCAGAGGTTTGTTCTCTTTAAAGAATCAGAATTAAAGGATCAGAATTTTAGGTGTTTGTTCTCTTTAACGGATCAGAATTTTAAGATATAGGCTGATGAGTCTTGACATTTCCTTAATGTAACAAGTTAAGTCTTTATTCAAGAGAGAACAACTTGCGATTTTCTTCCATTGGTGGGCTAGACAGATAATAAAAATGATAGCAAAGGTTATTAAAATTTATATGGAGACTAGCACAGATTGGAATAACTACAAAGTGAATTCTTTAAGCTGCAATAGAAAGGTGGTGAAATAGCACAATATGAAAGAAAACTCCTTTAGCTTCAGATGCCTAAATATGCCATCAAAAGACTGCTCAATTCTCAAATGCCAGTATTTTCTGACTCCTCTAGAACCTATTCTTAATGTAAAATATCAAAGTCAACAGGATAGTAGGTGTCCCAAAATGTCTTAATTCAGAGAATTAGTGTTAACTGAGTCTGATTAGCTCCATTTATCTCTAATTAATTACCTTTATCTAATTAGACACTTTGTTTCCAGTAGACATGGAGTCAAGTAGACTAGATTATTAGTGTAGTCATTGTGCCTTTACAAAATCCTGAAATTAATGAAACGTGCAAAAGAATCTGCAGTTCTAATTGCACAGGTGTTGCCTTATGGCAAAGCTTTATCATCTGATTACACCAAGGGGTTATTAGTGACTTTTTATATAGAGGATGAGCCCATGAAATGTACCTTAGCAACAGCTCATTAGTTTAGGGTTGTTACTGTATTATTTATTACATTCAGCCTTCCCCATTATCTAGATTGATTCATGGACCTATATATTTTTCCTTTCCTCTGTGCAGAAAAAATAAAATAAAATAAAATAAACCATCGTTATGTAGAGTCCAGATGCAATGTGGAAAAATGCAAAATGTGTTCATCAGCTACAATTTGACTCTTTAAGGCAAAAAGCTCTAAAGTTAGATGAGATCAGAATCCAATTTATGGTTATTTTCTATGGAGAAAGAACCAATTTAAAATTACTGAGTATAGAATGATTCATACATGTGATCAAAAAAACCCATGGCTGTCCTAATGTCTTCACCTAACTAAACTGGCATACCAAGATACATGGAAGAAAAAAGCAAAACATTTTTACACTAAAATACATTTGAATTTATTTATTTTCTCCCTGTATCTTTTCAAAGTGGATTGACAACACATAATCTCTATGTATGTTCACCTACAATATCTATAAAAATTCATCTCTTGTTTTACTTTTTTTTTTCCTCTCTCTCTCTTAAGAATAGATTTGTTGCCAGATGGGGGAAACTAACAAATTATACAATCTAGCTTAACTGAAAAAGCAAGATTCCAATGCCTGCTTATAAAAATGAAAACTGATTTTTCATGGCAAGTTTAGGTGTCTGCAAAAAACTAAACTATCTCAACCTTTATATTTTTTCCTCATAACTATTTGAAGAACTGTTTTTCACAATCATAGAGTAATTAAACAGCTAGAAGCAAACCCAGCCACAATGCTGATCCACCATACAAACATGTTTATTGACAACACAGTAATTCTTTAAATAATTTGTCAACATAAATATGTCAAATGGGTTTTAAAATCATTTTTCTCTCTGTTCACCCACCAAAAAAAAAAAAAATCCTCAACTGCTATGAGCCATATATTGCTGTTCACTTATTGCTGACTCTAAACTAGTGAAATGATATCTGGTAACTGTTATATAGAGCATGACAACTAATTTGAGGGGTAATAATGAATATTTAATGATCTTCCTTTCAAGCATGAACATATAACTTTTCATGTGTGCCTTACCAAAATTATAATCATTAATCTAAAAATTATTGTTGCAACTGAAATAATAGCCAAGAATTATAGATTATAGCCAAGTCAGAACATTGCATAAATATTCTGTATGAACACAGACACAGGGCCTCATAGGAAGCACCAACCTCTTGTTTTCATTCAATCTCAGTGCTCTCTTTGCAATGTATGGAAGTTGTGTGATTAGTAGAGAAGTGATTTGAAACCAGATATAAAAAGGCTATCATTTTTATCAATAAATAAACATAATAGCCAACTTCACTTTCACTCTTCACCGGCTCATCACATCTAAACAAAATAATACATATATAAAAATTTGGCCCCTTTAGGGGTAATATTTTAGAATGCTCTATTTAAATAAAGAGTAAACATAAAATTTATCGGAAGTACCACATTTTTATATCTTAAATTTCATTTTTTATATATCAGTAATTTTCCAGTGTGTCCCTCTCTCAGAAATTACAGTATGACTTTGGGAAA